>NW_010204648.1:577-846 GCF_000695765.1 Mesitornis unicolor | reverse complement strand
CGGAAGTGGGGTTGGTGATGTCATATCGAGTGGCCAATGGGAGCTGTGGACGCCTGGGAGGTCAGGGAGGAGACTGGTGATGTCATAAGGGGGCGGCCAATGGGAGCTCTGGGTCCTCATGAGGTCGTGGTGGAGGAGGGGGGGCTGGAAGTGGGGTTGGTGATGTCATAAGGGGTGGCCAATGGGAGTTGTGGATGCTTAGGAGGTCAGGGAGGAGGCTGATGATGTCATAACGGGGCAGCCAATGGGAGCTCAGGGGCCCCACGGGG
>NW_010204648.1:0-231 GCF_000695765.1 Mesitornis unicolor | reverse complement strand
AAGTGAGGCTGATGATGTCATAAGAGGGCGGCCAATGGGAGCTGTGCATGCTTAGGAGGTCAGGGAGGAGGCTGATGATGTCATAAGGAGTCAGCCAATGGGAGCTCAGGGTTCCCGTGAAGGGAAGAAGAGGTCGGAGGGGGGTGGGGGGGTCCCCCAGTGATGACATCACAGGGGCGCGATGACATCACGATGACGTCACAGGGGCAGCTGGAGGAGCTCCCCTAAGGG
>NW_010204647.1:0-328 GCF_000695765.1 Mesitornis unicolor | reverse complement strand
AAAGATTGGAGCATCCCCATGAATAGGAGATCAGGTAAGGGAGCCAGGAGACCTGCATGGCTTAGCAGGGAGCTACTGGATGAACTCAAGTAGAAGAAGGAAGTTGATAGAACGTGGAAGAAGGAGCTGACCACCTGAGAGGAACACAAGAATATTGTCAGAGGATGTAGGGATGCAACAAGGCTAGCTAATGCCTCCTTAGAATTAAACCTGGCAATGGAGGTCAAGGGCAAAAAGAAAAGCAAAAGGAATCCTAGAGAAAATGTGGGCCAGCTACTGAACAGAGTGGGTGACCTTGTGACAGAGGATACAGAGAAGGTGGAGTTAC
>NW_010204646.1:0-2120 GCF_000695765.1 Mesitornis unicolor | reverse complement strand
CAGGCAGCCCTCAGAGCTCTCTGCTGCTGGGCTGCTCCCTGCTGCTCATCCTCTTCCCGATGCGCTTGACCACCATCCCCACCACAGACACAAAACGCGCTTCTCATTTGGCAAACTTCCTCACGCCAGATCAGGACATTTGTCCTCCTAATCCTACGCCGTAAAAGAGAACCCCGAGAGTTACACAGTGGAGTACAGAGGAGTCGGGGCAAAGAGAGGATGAGGAGGGGGAGCCACCCTTTGTGTGAGAGCACGGAGCTGCGGGGAGGGGTGAGGAGCCAACTGAGAGCTTGCGGGTGAGGGTTAAAGCAGCAGCAGCACGGGTCACGTTTTGGGGGGGTCTGCTATAGACCGCCTGACCAGGAGGAACAAGTGATGAGGTGTCTGCAGACCGAGAGGAGCTTCCTGGAGAGCACTGATGACAACTCCCAGGCCCAAGGGATTGAGGAGCCAACGAGCTCCTGGCTGAGCAGTGAGGTGGGCTGGAACCTGGCTGAAGGTCTGCACCTAGAAGGTGATGAGAGTCACAGAGCCTGGGTGAACACTGGTGACCCCTGGGGTCCATCCTGGGTCCTGTTCCACATCTTCATGAACGAGCTGGATGGTGGGGCAGATTGCACCCTCAGCAAGCGTGCAGGTGACCCTGACTGGGAGGAGCATGGCTAGGATGGGAGATGGTCTGCTGCCACCCAGAGAGACCTCAGCGGGCTGGAGAAATACATGGACCTCCCGAAGCTCAGCAGAGAGACGTGCCAAGTCCTGCCCTGGGGTGGAACCACTGCAGACACCAGTGCACGAGGGGAGGAACCACTGCAGACACCAGTGCATGAGGGGAGGAACCACTGCAGACACCAGTGCACGAGGGGAGGAACCACTGCAGACACCAGTGCACGAGGGGAGGAACCACTGCAGACACCAGTGCACGAGAGGAGGAACCACTGCAGACACCAGTGCATGAGAGGAGGAACCACTGCAGACACCAGTGCACGAGGGGAGGAACCACTGCAGACACCAGTGCACGAGAGGAGGAACCACTGCAGACACCAGTGCATGAGAGGAGGAACCACTGCAGACACCAGTGCATGAGAGGAGGAACCACTGCAGACACCAGTAAGTGCTGGGGACCACACAGCTGGAAAGCAGCTTTGCAGAAAAGGACTTGCAACGGAGGTGAACGGTGTCGTGGGCTGTGTTAAAGCACTGCCAGCAGGCTGAAGGAGAGGATCCCCTGTGAGGCTGCCCCTGGAGCATCGTGTTCAGCTCTGGGCCCCCCAGTACAGGAGGGGCATGGACGAGAGAGTCCAGCGCAGGGCCATGCAGATGATGAAGGGACTGCAGTGTCTCTCCTACAAGAAAAGGCTGAGAGAGCTGGGGTTGTTCAGCCTGGAGAAGGGACGGCTCATGGATACGTCTTACCAAGGTACACAAATACCTGAAGGGAGGCTGTGAAGATGGGGCCAGGCTCTGCTCAGTGCCAGGACCAGAGGCCGTGGGCACAAAGGGAAGCACGGGAGGTTCCCTCTGAACATCAGGAAACACTTTTTGACCAGAGGGGTGACCGAGCACGGGCACAGGTTGCCCGGGGAGGCTGTGGAGCTTTGTCCCTGGAGGTATCCAGCAGAAGCCATGGCCATGGTCCCAGGCAAGCGGCTCAATCCAAATTGCCCTGCACCCCCCAGGACAGTGCCTTCCCCAAATCCATCAGGGTGGAAAAATGCTGGCAGACAAGAGCGGCTGCTCCCCGCTTCCCTGCCGGTGCCACCCGGGCAGAGGGGGAGAGGAAGGCTCCTCTGCCACCCCTCACCTCTCCTCTCAGATGCGTGGCCCCAGGACAAAGCCAATTTGCTGCCTCCACAGACAACATCCAGAGGAGCCTGGCAGCGTTTCGTGGTGGCTTCACGCCAGCCTGCGCTGCAGCCCCCACCAACACAGCTCCGCGGCGCTGGGCAGAGCTGGGGAAGGCCGGGGGCGATGGGCCCCTCTCTGAAAGGAGAGAGAAATGCCCACGGACAGCTCAGCAGCACAACTGAGGTCCTTACCCAGCAATCGTAGCTCTGGTTTCATAGCGATTTAGTCCCTCAACTTTTGGTCACCCATCTGCCAGCAAAACAGCGATATCT
>NW_010204645.1:0-8371 GCF_000695765.1 Mesitornis unicolor | reverse complement strand
GGCCGGCCCAGCCCTAAACCACGACAGCTAGTCAGTGTAGTAGACATTTCACAAGAATTGGTAATAGAAGAAATCTGATACCCACCACATTCAGAGTAGCGATGTGTAAACTGTAAATAATTTTCACTTAAGAGTCCTCACATTTTGAAATCAGGGCCAGAAAAAAAAAATCTCTGCCACTGTTTTATAGGAGGAAAAAACTCCACCCCAATTCCCAGAGTTTGGAACAAACAGGTAATAGTGCTGTTTAACTAAAGTGCACAAAGCTATAACTTGACAGTGTTAGGTTTATGGTTGGACTCAATGATCTTAAGCGTATTTTCCAACCTAAATGATTCTATGATTTTATATGTAAATTTTCCTGGGAAGTGATTTCTGTAATGTTATTATAGATTATACTTTCCCTAGAATGATTTATCCCTTCTAAGACTTCTGAAAATAGAACTATATTTGTTTTCAGAGAAATATGTTAATTTATTACTATGTGTAGGTTGTGTCTAATGTCAATCACAGCTATATGCTCTGCTGCAAGTTCTAACCAAAATTAGGCTAGAACTAGGAATTGTACTGAAATAAAATTAAGTCCCCGATTTTCCTGTATTTATGTGATCACAGCCTTTTTACTGTTTTTGCCTCTTATTCTATCTAGGTGAAACAAATTCTGTGCCTATTCATTTCATGCATGTCCTCATAACAAGAGTCCCCAATAAACAGAGATAGCACTGTGGAGTGTGTAGTGGAGATCTGGCCCACTCCAGCTGTTTTTTAATCCCTTGAAGATAAATTAGCATATGATCCAGGATACCCTGGAAAAGGATGAAGACCATGTAGAGATTCCACTGGCATCAAAAGAGCTGAGGTTGAAAGGTATAATTTGGGTCTGCTGATGCTGGCCTTACACCATCACAAGGTTCAGTATCATAGAACACACTTCATACATTGATCAAACACCTTCTCAGTAGAGGCTTTTTTGGGGGGTTAGTTTAGGTTGTTTGGAGGTTTTTTCCCTCCCTCCCCTACTATTTAGATTGCAGGATACAATTCACAATGTCACAGTTTCACTACTTTAGTAAAATCTTTTGTCCAACTCTCAGTCAACATTAGTCCATAGGTAGTATATTGTGCTTGTGCTAGTTTTATCCTTTCACATAAGCATAAATTATTCTGGATCTCTGGTCACATGCTTCATGACTTATAGGACACAGCACAGTAACTTTCATTTTAAAACTTTCATTTTAAATTAATATAGTTTTTTCAAGTATTCTGGTTCAAAATGATCTTTGGTGTAAGTAAGTCAAGAACCTTTAGACTTATGCTATTTGAAGTATATATGATATGCAGAGTACTCAAAATAATATTCCAGTTGTGGTAAATCCCTCACTGGGATAAATATGAGACAACACTGTCCTCCACAGACTAGCATGCAAGGTCCCATGTGCTTTTTAGCCAATTTTACATTCAAATGTATCAACTTTGGCAAGGGCTGATGTGGGGGACCTCAGCTGGACTGAGGCCCTTGGACAGAGTGACTTTGACCTTGAGAAGATTTCAGTCTACCCTTGAGAGAATAAACAGGACCAAGAAGAGCCGCAAGGTGAACAAGAAGAGCCGCAAGGTGAACAAGAAGAGCCGCAAGGTGAACAAGAAGAGCCGCAAGGTGAACAAGAAGAGCCGCAAGGTGAACAAGAAGAGCCTTTGGCAGAAGTGCTGAGTTGTGATGAACTGTGAAAATATTATCCAATAAAAAAGAAACATAATAACTTTGAACCAAAGAGAAGACGACACATCTGGGGAAAGAGGGTATAAATAGATGAGGAAGAAAAACAATAAAGGCTTTTTGTGCTGCCCCAACACTTGTTGTCTTGTCGCTTTGTCCGTCCCTACTGCGACAGGCTAACTTCTTTAAATGAAAGCAGCAAGCTGTCCATGAGTGCTTTTGTTAAATACACACAAGGTATTGTCAATGAAAAAATTCCTCTATCTATTTTCCATTTTGCACATTCTGCTTTGCTTTACCTGCTGGGAGAACTTACTGACATTGTAGTCACACAGTCAACTAACTTGAGCTTAGACTGCAACTCAGCTATAGCTCTGCCTGCTTTGAACTAAAGCAATTCCTTCAAGCTTTATAATAAAGCTGGAAAAGTCTGCTTTCCATCATCACAAGCAGAGGGATTTTGCTTACGTTCAGCTTTCTCAGTCTGCTGTGACATCCTCAATGAGCAAACTCGGCTCACCATCCCGAGACAAAATTCCTTCCTCTCCCCTAAAGAAAAAGAAGGTGAAAAGTTTTCTTCCAAGTTCTGCTCCAAGAAGGCTATGAAGCACATCAGATCCAGCATACACCAGGGGATGACTGGCAACAAGAAGAAAAAGGAGATCAAGGAAGATTTCTATCATTTGACAGTCATGAAATTCTGGGACAGGCACATCTGCTTCTGGAGCTGTAGTTTTAATCATTGTTAGTTATGACTACACAGTCTTCCTAGAGAGCTACTGAGGGACTGGTAACAGAGCATTTATTTGAGGATATTTCTCTGCCTCTTGTATAAATAGTTGATAACTAGGCAAAGTCTTAACATTGATCTGCTGTGTGGAGGAGAATTTGTGGGACCATCAAATATATGGCTTGCAAAGTTCTTGCCAGACAGAGCAGTAGAGAGCAAGGAAAATATTACCACAGTTTGGTCCCCAGTATGCTCTCAGTTAGGTACAGCTATGCTTCCTGAAGTGCCTAGTAAACAGACCAAGGGAAGGAATCTGACCTTCTGTTATCCTCTGAGCCAAAATGGTAGCCAGAAGGTTGCTGGAGGTTTAAGTTACTGCTCAGTTTGAGTCAAGGTGAAAAAAGTATTCTTTTGATTGTCTGGGCATGTTGTAGACTACATTTAAGGCAAATCAAATAGCTTTTCTTCCCTCAAAATCAATAGTTTTTGGTGTCTAATTTGGTGTTGCTTCTCCCATGCCTGCACAAATACCCATCTTTTTTTTAAGCTGGAGTAGAACTTGAGACACCTACTTAATAAAGATACACGTGTGCATCCCTCCAAAAAGAAATGTTTTTTCCCTCATCATCCTCTGTCTGAAAAAAGGTAATTTGAATTTTTAAGGCCAAATATATGACCCTGGGAATTGCAGGGAAACAATTAATTATACACATTCAAATGAAGAAAAAGAATTTTTAAAATGATAAGGAAGAAAGGATATCTATTTGTTTACTAGAGAAACTTCCTTGCTTGGAAATAGTCCTGATAGCATAAGGGTATCAATCAGTCAAAATAACATATAAATTCTCATGGTCACTTCATAGTACTGACTGTAACCTGTGACCAGCTGTGGAAGTGTTAGTGCAGAGCTGGGAAAGGAAGAGAGGAGGCAGCAGAATACTAACAGTGGTACAACTCAAAAGACATAATAATACTTCTTGACAATTGTGTATCCATGGAGAAAAAATCCTAACTGAACACTAAGCCAACAGCTAAGTTTGTCATGCCTGGGATGCTGTAAAGTGAATTACAGTCATATTTCTAAGGAAGAATTACAAATATTATATGCAAATTGATCGTGTTGTAAGTTGTATTCTGTCCATTAAAAAAAAGCATTGCAGAGAGGGTCCACCAATGCCATACAACCACATCCCTGGTTATGGGCAACTTCCAGTTTTTCCCATAAACCAGATTAAGAACTGGTTACTTTATAAATGCAGAGTTCTGATATATTTGTGATTTTTTTATAACAAAACTGCTCTGATGTTTCAATTACCTTCACAGATAGGATACTGAATTAATTTCAAGCTCAATTCTGTGTTATTCCAACTTCTAGCCATTTTATCTTATCACTTCTTTGGTAATAACTTTGAAAAACTCCCTATTTTCTTATTTTCCTATCTGTTAATAGCTATAGACAATGATCAGTTCACTCCTTGATCTTCTTTCTCTTCAATACATTGAGCATCTGAAACCTCACTTGTAGAAGCTAATTTTCCTGCTCAAAGGATTTTTGTATCCTTGAGTGCCCATATCATGTTCTGAATATGAATTCAAAAAATTGACATGCTATTCTATTAGTGGTCTTACTAGAAGCAAGATTGCTTACTGGTTTCCTCTTGACAGTCCTTTTTTGTTCCTCTGAGAATAATGAATTCTTTTGTTCAGGTATAGATCACAGAGATCACATACAGAGAAATATCTGCAGTAACCCTGAAGTTATGGCCACCTAATGTATACGTTGAGTATTGGTTCAGATGGAAGCCAAGTAGATCTTTTAGCTCACCACTTGCAAAAAAATCTACTCTCTGTTCTGCTGATGGAAATGGGATTTACTGATTTAGGACCTTCACTTAATCCTTTTCTACATGAACAAGGATGTGAAGTGATTAGGACTCATGAAAGGTTATATTAATGAATCTTCTTTGCATGGTGGGATTTATTGAATGAGGGCTTCACTTAGACAGTGAAGATATCAGTGAGATATCAGCTTTTCCCATTCATACTGCTTGCTCTTAAGAGATAGGAAACCTTCTGGGCTGATCCTCAACAACAGGAATTGAACTATCAAGAACCCTTCTGATTTCAACCACACACAAATCTGCCATTTGAAATGACCAGATTGAAGTCTCAAATAAGGGAACAAGCACTGTTTCATGACAATGACTGCGCACTGTTGGTATCTTTGCTGTAAACAATCTGTTGAGGCAGCCACAGGAACTGTTTCCCTTCCAAGCCATCCCTGCTGCTGAGCTGAGCCATCTGTAGATTTTTTGGCACATGCTATTTGCTAGAATTTGGATAAGATTAAATCCATTAGAGACACTCTTGAAAGCACAATTATGACAGATTGTTTTTTCCTTCTGTTGCTGCTTTAATCTCTTTTCCTTCCATACTTTCTATTTTATTTCCTTCTATTCCTCTGGTAATCCTTTACCAGTTTTAAATTGTTTATTGACTTTAATTAGTCTCTCTTTATGCCTGCAAGTCTTTCTAATTTTTTTTCCTAGAAGGTAGAAGACTCATTGCATTCACACAGCTCCACTGACAGGTATCAAATGTTACCAAAGCCTTGTGCAAGGGGTCCCAGTTTCAGAGCTCTTGCTGTCTTGGGAAGATGCTTTGCTGCAAGGTGTAGTGATTTGCTAATGTGTTAACCACCCACTAACCAGATCCCAGTGGAGACACTGGCTAAACCCACTTTGTTTCAAGTTTTGTGGAGAATACCCAGAAGAAGAGTGTGTGTGCACACGTGCACGTGCATATAAAAGACTGTCTCAGGAGTTGCCAAGTTAGGCCATTGTGATTCTGGCCTCCAAAAGAGATATGTTATGAGAGGATCGAGCATTGGAACAGGCTGCCCAGGAAAATGGTGGAGTCACCATCCCTGGAGGTGTTCAAAAAACGTGTAGATGTGGCACTTCAGAATATGGTTTAATGGGCATGGTGGAATTGAGTTGACGGTTGGACTTGATGATCTTAGAGGTCTTTTCCAGCCTCAATGATTCTATAATTCTATGTTTTCAATTCAGTTACCTGTTGTAAAGCAGTGTTTTATCTTTTCATTCAGATAAAAAACAAGAACTAAACTAGCTATTTCAGGGGACTCAAAGGTGGACCCACAAACGGTTATAAGTTATAAAAAATAATTTCATAAGCTTTAGCAAAGTAAAAGCTATAATCAGCTGAGAGACTGATGCATGTACTTGTTTTTTAGCTTACACTGACTATAGTTACAAGAGGAGCTGTTGTTTAATGTCTTTCCTTTCAATCTCATTGAAGTGCTATGCAGTTTTGCAATTCTGTAATTCTTTTCCATTTTCACATGCACAGAATAAAGGAACTCTGGCTGCAATTTATATTTTGAGCCAGATCCTGTGATTCCTTTAGTACCTTTACTGGCTTACTATCTGCATGACAGCTTGTTGTGTTATACTGAACTGCTGCCTGTTGAACAGGATCTGAAGTGTCTTTATATAAAAGTCTCTCTAGCAGTTTGCAAAATATGTACCATTGTTTCAGATTTTTACTCAGAGTGTTCAAAACCAAAGCCAAGTATTGTCAAAGTTTTGATTGTTTAAAATCAGCAGAACTCTAGCTTCTTAAGTCATGCTGAATGCCAAGCAGGCTGTAAAGTTTACCCTTCTCTAAAACTTTGCCTGCAACTTTCTTTAACAGAAATGATGTTATTTTCTCAATCTGAATAAAAAATGAGCATTAGACATTTTCTACACAGTGAATAATCTTACTTGGGTTTCCTGGTGGCAGGGTCACCTATTCACTCATCACCCATAGTGATGAGCCACCTACCCCTCCCCCACCCCCATCTACCCCCCAAAAAACCCCATTTTTTATCTACTTCAGAGGTCTACTTCATACAATATTTGCCACTGCATACAGCCAAAGAAGGTATTCCTGGGCCTCACGAGGTCTCCTTATGTTTGTAGATATGCTCCAGAGACACTATTTCTCTACTGGGAGTAGAGGACAAGAAAGCAATTTATCACAGTAATCAGTTATCCCCCCATGAGCTCCAGAAACCTGGTTTCTGATGCCTTTCTCTCACTTACAGGAGTTTCAGTGGATTTTCCAGTGTCTAATAATAGCTCTGAATTTGCATCACAGTCTCTCTCTCAGTGGTACTCTGTTCACTGATCTGTTTTTATAAAAAACATTTTTGAAATCTTTCCTCCATGAAAATTAGCCAAGATACTTAAAAGTTACTAAATGTCTGACATAGCAAGAAGTAATAAATCACATAAGCTTCCACTTTTTTTCAGATAACATGCTCAAAATGACAATCGGCTGTCATATTTGAGGGTAGAGAATTGGTTAGGAAAAAAGCAAAACAGGAGATACAAAAGAACAAAAACAAGCAGTGGGAGAGGGGAAACGTAACAGAGGTGAACAACTAAGAATAGAGGACAAGAAATTAGAAAAAAGATGCATAGGAAAAAGATTGGGAAAACAGAATGCTAGACAAAGATAAAGCAATGGTAAGGGAGTAATGGGATAGGAGGAAAGGGCAGCAGTTCATACTTCGAAGAGCATTGGTTTCAGATGCTGTCTTTTCACTGTTTATCCTACGAGATGCTACTGGCCCATGGTTATGCCCCAACATCTTCTGCAGGTACTGATGGCCAAAAAAGTATACAGAGGTCACCTTAGTGCAGCTTTCTCCTGCCTCTGTGCCTTCTTATCCCATGTTTCCCACCCACTGGCTTTCTAGAAGAGGAAGCTGGAGAGGCAGCAGCACAAATCTTCTTGGCATGGTCTTTTTTTCCCCATCTCTTCAGGTGCTGTAGAAACTTGCCTCAAACATGGACAGGGCTGTGTAAATATAACATTAATATAAATTTATGGGGTGGTAGGCAAAGCGGTGCTTCTCCTGCGTGGTGTCCTTGCAATCATCCAGAACTGAGAGGAGTTTGTGGGCCCCAGCCTTAGCAATACCTAGCACCTAGTGAAATCAGTGGGAGGCACAGGATTTGTCAGACCCTTCTCCTTCTTTCTTTGAAGAATTAGATACATCCATACACTAAAATCTCAAATAAAATAATGAACCACAGTGCTACTAGAGATACATTTCAGTCAGTACCAGGAAATAAAATGTGTTTTTCCCCAATCTGGAAAAAAAATTAAGATGTAAAGCAAAATTATATGTATTTCTATACGTTTTCTTCTATTCTTTGTGACACAGCTGTTACCTTCACTCTCATTCCCTAGCTTCTATTACTCATCACACTTGCCTATAAACAAACAGCTACCTACCTATAATCATATATGGACAAATGGTGGTAGAAGGAAAAATCAAAACAAAATGCCAGCGATTATAAACAGATTTAAATATGCATACCGTTGAAATGTACTCACGTCAGATTTGTGTGAAGTAACACACATTTTCACTCTTTAATGAAAATAGTTGTCAGCGCCAACATGTTATTCAAAGAATTATAGAAAGCTCTGCAAAACCCAGTGAGATAACCACTTCTACTGACTGACAGTGACGGTATATTTAAAGAACAGAATTATTTGGTGATTGAAAGCCTTTATTCCTCAAAGTCATTCACATAAAAGGAAATTTGTATCAAACTAGTTTGTGAAGCTGAATCATATGTTTCTAAAGCATCACTATACCTGCTGGATGAATATTAGCATACTAAGTTTCAAGTATAATGTCTTAGTTTGAGATAAATAGAACTAATTTTCTATTTAGTGATTTTAATTTTCAGCTCAGTCTCTTCTAAGTGGCTGAACTTGCTGAAAACTAGCAACATGTTTTTCCAGTATGTGCTGCTACAACTGATAATCTCAAGGCCAACTGTCTCACCATGGATGCTGTGTCTGCGACTACGGGGGGGAAGGCGGACCCAAAACTGACCAAC
>NW_010204644.1:3706-6438 GCF_000695765.1 Mesitornis unicolor | reverse complement strand
CTGCGAGCGCAGGCCCACAAGGGGCGAGCCGCCCCCCCTGCGCCTGCCCGTCTGGCACATGCTCTGGGGCGCATAAAGATGCAGCGTTACGGACAGGCCATACATAACGAGTTTCTCTCCTCCCTCTCTCTTCTTCCACACCAGTGCCAGCCATGCTCTGTGCGGCCAGGGGGTGGCACACACTCGCAGTCTCTCTCGCAGCACGAAGCGTTGCTGAGCTGCGGCTGCATCCTGATCTTTCTGCTCCTTGTCAAAGGCAGACGATGAGCACTACATCCCGCGAGCTGTGCTGCTGGACCTGGAGCCCCGCGTTATCCACTCCATCCTGAACTCCCCCTACGCCAACCTCTACAACCCAGAAAACATCTACCTGTCTGAGCACGGAGGGGGCGCTGGGAACAACTGGGCCAGCGGCTTCTCACAGGTAACAGCTCCTGGGTGCAAACACAGGTCAGCTCGTTATGTGTGGGACTTTACTGGAGCCTTCTCATGTCAGGCTCAGTACGCAGTTTGTGAAGAACACCTTGTCATTCGGCAGGGGCTGACACTTCATGGCACCCTGGCGCAGGTCACACTGCTGGTCTGCTGTGGCTTTGCACCAGGCTTGAGCAGCTCTTCTCCATTTTCTGTGGGAAAGGAACAAGTCCTGGTCTGTTCTCTCTTGCAGGGAGAAAAAATCCATGAAGATATTTTTGATATAATAGACAGAGAGGCTGATGGAAGCGACAGTTTGGAAGTAAGTAAACAAATCAGGGGATTTAGATCCAGTTGCCCTGCTTGGTTTCTAAGTCAGGCTGTCATGTAGCAACAGGGGCAGGGAAAATCTCATTGTAAAATAAGTTGGCAGAGGGTCCAAGAGCCCCTTGTGGGACCTGGAGCAGGTAGGAACTGCCTTGACATCAAGAGGTGGGAGATCAACCTCAGGCTCTGCAGGAGGAGAGGAATGGCAGGGAGGGCCCGGGAAGGTGCTGGGGATGGGTGCCTCTGTTCCATACAACCAGCTGGACCATGGAGGTGGTGCTGGGGCTGTTCTTTTCTGTCCTGGGGTGGGAGGAGCCTGGGAGGCCCCAGAGCAGCGGTGGCACTTTGTGGTGTGAGCGGAGATGTGGATTCCACCCATGCTGGCCCACGTGGCCTGGTGACGCTGTGGGAGCTGGGCCCAACTCCGCTTCATCTGCAGGCATCAGCTCTGTGCTCGGTTGTCATGGGGGTCTTGCCCTGGCTGGGCGGTCTCTGTGAGCTTTGCTCTGCCTGCTCAGGGCTGAGCGGGACCTTGACCAGCCTGTGCTCTGCTCCTTTCCAGGGGTTTGTGCTCTGCCACTCCATTGCTGGTGGAACGGGCTCGGGGCTGGGCTCGTACCTCCTGGAGAAGCTCAATGACAGGTGAGCACTCAGTCTTGTCCCCGTCCCTCCCGGCAGAGCCCGGCACGGGCGCCCTGCCAACGGGGAGCTGGAGAGCGCTGACTCAGAGCCACCGCCCCCACCCAAACACTGCCTTGTGCAATCCCTGGCACATTGCCCAGGAAGGGATGGCTCCTGATACGCCTGGGGACTTCAGAGGCTCTGAAACTGGACTTGTGCTGTCCAGGCTCTGCCTTCCCTCAGCCGTTCTTATCAGGCAGCTGCCTTCTGACGCCCTGACTCTGCAGGGGAGGGTGGGAGGCTTGAGCTGTGGGCTCCAAGCTGCCGTCCCTGCCTGTTTCAGCTTGCAGCCTCTTGAAGAGGCTTGTAGGCAGCTGCTTAATCAGCCTGGGGATGGCTCCGCCTCGCCTGTAGCTCTGGCAGCCTGCGCTGGTGCTAGGGGAGCGCTGCTGGGACACATTCTCTCCCTCCCTGGGAGCCAACTCTGGCTGTGGTGCTGGTGACTCACTGCTGTCCTGAGCCCCAGAGACTGCAAAGGGAGCTTGTGGGAGGAGAGAGCGCTGGCTTGGTGCTGTTAACCCTTGAGATGGCTGGGCTTTCTCACCAGGTATCCCAAGAAGCTGGTGGAGACCTACTCGGTTTTCCCAAACCAGGACGAGATGAGCGACGTTGTGGTGCAGCCGTACAACTCTCTGCTGACGCTGAAGAGGCTGACTCAGAACGCCGACTGCGTGGTGAGCGTCCCGCTGCGTGCCAGACCAGCAGCGCAGCCAGCCCCTGTGCAGCAGCCCGCTCCCAGCCGCTCTGAAGCGCAGCCTTTGCTGGGGCAGGTGCTGTAGCTGTGCGGGGCAAGCACCGCACAACACGTGATGGTGCCTGCAAAGCCCCGGGCACAGCAACCCCCATCTAGGACTGAGCAGAGGTAGTGGCTCCAGGGACCAGGACTCTGCGCTAACCCTGCTGAGCTGTCCGAATTGGCAATTCAACTCCGGATGCCGCCACATCCAGCAGATTCTTCCCACGGCAGCGAGGACTGGCTGTGCTGCCTCTGCGTAGCTGCGCTGCAGCCTCCTGCTTGAACTCGATTCCAGCTTCGCTTTTGGCACCCACAAGCCCCAGCACCTTCAGCTGCACCAGGGCCCTCGGTCAGGTCCCTCCCAGCTTCCCTCTGCGCCTGGCCAGGCCAGAGCTGCCGGGGCTGAAGGGTGTTGTGCGGTACTGGTGCAGAGGCCATGCAATGGGCGAGAGCGCTGGGGAGCACAGCCAAGACAGGAGGACAGAGCTCACCGACGGTGTCAGTTACGCTCCCCAGATGGGTCAGCGCGGGGTTTCCAGTGTCTGCCACCTGCGCGCAGGACTCTGCCAAGCCC
>NW_010204644.1:1589-3427 GCF_000695765.1 Mesitornis unicolor | reverse complement strand
GCGTGGAGCCGTGAATGGGGGTCCCCTGCTCTTCCATGAGTGCTCTAGCTTCCCCCGGCACGGCTGCGTGGAGTGGTTTTGAACGTGCTCTGTGCCCACGCAGTGACGCCGAGCCTGTCCTCCTGCAGGTCTCCACCATCATGTCTGCCAGCACCACCACGCTGCGGTACCCCGGGTACATGAACAACGACCTCATCGGCCTCATCGCCTCGCTCATCCCCACACCGCGGCTGCACTTCCTCATGACGGGGTACACGCCGCTCACCACCGACCAGTCGGTAAGGCAGCCCCGCGGCCTTGGCGTGAGCTGCAGTCGCGTGCGCCAGATCCGGGCCCGTGTCCCGTGCGATGGCTGCGTGCGATAGTGAGCTGCAGGCGCGTGCGCCAGATCCGGGCCCGTGTCCCGTGCGAGGGCCGCGTGCGATAGGAATAAGACGTGAGCAGGCGATGGTGCTCGCGCTGCGTTACCTGCGGCACGCGTTGGGCTGGTGCAGCAGCCGTGGGAGGGTCGGCAGTGTCTGATCTGACAAAAACCACCCTTAGAAATGATCAGAGCAAGCCCAGCACTCGGCCTGCGTTCTGGGAGGGGATCGCTGCCCCTCAGCTGCGTTTAGCTCAGTGCCCCCAGCCCCCCAGTGAGAACGGAGCCGTTCTGTTTTGGGAGGCACTCGCCGGAGGCACTCGCCTGCGTTGGCCGTGTCCCCGCTGTGGAGCTGACGGCTGCTCTTCTCCTCTCCTTGCGTGCGCTTCCTCAGGATGTTGCTCAGAGAAGCAAATCTGAAAAACTGCTGGCTCTGAAACGGGTACTGGGTGTGATCTGTCCTCCCAGCGAGGAGTGCGGGGAGGGCTCAGCAGCAGCCGACGGTGCTGGGAGCGGGGCTGCCATGCGGCCAAGCTGTCCCTGCTGCACGCTTCCCGTTGGGAGACGTGCAGTGGCCAGGCAAAGCCCACGACGGCGCTCGGGGTCCCCTCTCCCGTCCCCAGGCCCTGCTCCTTGCCTTGGCAGGAGAACAAGACAGGACTTTGACAGTGACAGCACGAAACGTGTCCCTGTCACTGAGCTCAGCTGAGCTTCGCCCTCAGCCCCTGCCGTGCTGCAGGGGGGCAGCTGAGCGCCCTCGCGTTGGAGCTTCTACCAGCGCTCCCGCTCCCAGCCTGGCCGTGCCTGTGGTGTAGTTTGGGATTTCTCTGTCCTGCATGTGGCTTTGCACGTGCTCTGTCCCCAGGGTGAGGGCTTCTGCATCCCCGGGGTGAGGGCTGCTCTGTCCAGCTGCCCTCCGTTCGTGTGTATGTGTGTGTGTGAGGCAGCAGGAAGCCTGGGGAGCAGTGCGCCCACTCCCTCTGACTCGTGGCTGTGTTTGCAGGTGGCCAGCGTGAGGAAAACCACGGTCCTGGACGTGATGAGGAGATTGCTGCAGCCTAAAAACGTGATGGTGTCCACAGGCAGAGACAGGCAGACCAACCACTGCTACATCGCCATCCTCAACATCATCCAGGGAGAGGTGGATCCTACGCAGGTGAGCTCCCACAGCCGTTTTGGGTGGCGGGGACAGGCACAGTCACCATCTTCCTGTGCAGGGACCCTGGGGCAAGGCCGAGCGGTGCCCAAGAACTGGCTCTGAGTTGCTCCTGTGTGGGCTCTGGTCTTGTGGAAAGGCCTCTGGAGCCTCCCTGCCTGCTGTTTGCCAAAATCCAGCTTCCTGAGGGTGTTCGTCTTGCGAGGGGCAGCTCCTGGCCCTGCGGGGACCGGACAGCTTTGCCCATCGCACTGCTGCCCCTCACTGCTCTTGTCCCGCCAGGTCCACAAGAGCCTGCAGCGGATCCGAGAGAGGAAACTG
>NW_010204644.1:966-1549 GCF_000695765.1 Mesitornis unicolor | reverse complement strand
CAAGTCGCCGTACCTGCCGTCTGCTCACCGCGTCAGCGGGCTCATGATGGCCAACCACACCAACATCTCCTCGGTGAGCGCCTTCCCCACCCTGGGCAGCGCCAGGGCCCCACAGCTGCGGCTCTCATGTCCTTTTGGTCACAAATGTGTCTCCTCTGGAACTTTCAGAAAGCCACGGCAGGGCCCTGCAGATGAGGGGAGGGTGGGCAGCTCCTAGCTGGGGTCCCATTTGCCCTGCTGTGCCCCCGGCGTGGGCTGCACTAGGGCTCTGTTCTCCTTCGCCAGCGCTGGCTGGTGCAGGGTCAGGGCTGGCTGCCCAAGGAAATGGGCCCCCCCCGCCCCACGGGGTCCCCGGGGGCCGTGTCCTGTCTGACGCCGCGCTGCTCCCCAGCTGTTCGAGCGGACATGCCGGCAGTACGACAAGCTGCGCAAGCGGGAGGCCTTCCTGGAGCAGTTCCGAAAGGAGGACATCTTCAAGGACAACTTCGACGAGCTGGACAACTCCCGGGAGATCGTGCAGCAGCTGATCGACGAGTACCATGCGGCCACGCGCCCCGACTACATCTCCTGGGGCACGCAGGAG
>NW_010204644.1:638-847 GCF_000695765.1 Mesitornis unicolor | reverse complement strand
TGGGCGGGAGCGGCTCTGCCCACGAAGACCCTTGGCGGGGGACAGCCCCCGCCCCACCACAGGCCCTGGCCCAGGACGGGACTGGGGCAGCCGCGCTGGGAGGGAACCTCAGCCCACGGGAGCGATGCTCGTTGGGAGGGGGACAAGAGAGAACCCGGGGTGTGAACAGGCCTGGCCTGAAGGGTTGGGCACACAGACCACCATGGCCC
>NW_010204644.1:0-224 GCF_000695765.1 Mesitornis unicolor | reverse complement strand
CCATGGGATTTGGGCGGCGGGGGCCAGGGGGCAGCGCTGGAGCTGGCCCCAGCCCAAGGTGGGAGCTGGCCTTTTCCTCTGACCCTATGGGCACAGCAGGGGCTAAAAATACATCCCCAAAGTGGCAGCACCGACTCCCACGCCCTCCTTGGCACCAGCCCCGCAGAGGCAGTTCCCCCCGCTGGGGCGGGCAGTGCCAGGGGGTGCCCGGAGCAATGCCCATG
>NW_010204643.1:0-306 GCF_000695765.1 Mesitornis unicolor | reverse complement strand
TAGGATGGTGGGGAAGGGATTGCAGCCACAGAGAAAGGGCTGTCAGGAATTGCTGGAGCTTTGGGAAGGGGCTGGGGCTGCGGGGTGGGAATCACCTCCAGCACAGCAAAGGGCTGGTGCCGCGGAGCAGGGCCCACAGCACCGAGAAGGGATTGTGCCTCGGGGATGGACCACGCTGGGGACATGGGACCATGCTGAGGGGACAGGAGCCTGTGGTGGTCCCACACCACCCACCCCAGTTTTCTGCTTAAATTTGTAGGTTTTGGGGCTTTTTTCCTTCCTTAAATAAATAAATCAAGCCTCCTT
>NW_010204642.1:0-10264 GCF_000695765.1 Mesitornis unicolor | reverse complement strand
GCTCAGGGTCTCAAACACGCCGCGATGGGGTGGATTATCCTCCGGCGTACAAACTCCGAGGGACCGAGGTAACAGGTTTGGTCCGTAGAAGAAAAAGGCGGGAGGAACCTGGCTGGGAACCCAGAAACCTCGAGCAGCGCTGGGGCTTCCCGGGAGGCAGCCAGACCCTGGCGAGGGAAATGGGGCCGCCTGCCCAGCCATGAGTTGCTGTATTCACTCTCTTCCCTCCTCCCCTCCCAACCACGCTGTTAAAGGAATTCCCAGCCGGGTGTCCTTAACCCCCACATGGGGTGTCATCCACGGAGTAAACGTGGAAGAAAATGCACGGCTGGAACAAACTCTGGATTCAAAGCAGAGAAGCCAGGAGAGCATTGTCTAAGGAACTGAACATGTGGACAGTTGTCCTTCTTCGAGCAACTGAAGTTTTACCAAGTTCAAATTGGAAAAATAAAAATTGTCACAGACTGATAAGAAGTCATCTCTCCTTGTAAAGAAAAGTCTAAACCTAAGACCTGTATTCAGATCTTCTTGTAAGAGAAGATACTGCCAAAATATTTTTAAATTATCTCAAAAACCTTTCTGCTGATACTTCCAGAGGATGAACTTCCTTTGCTTTACAGTGAACTCCCACCCTCCTCCCTGTTCCTCCTGCCACGCAGGGTGCAGAACTGCCGCAGCACCCCAACACCATCCTGCTCCCCAGATTGTGTCACTGCTGTTGCCCCAGCAGACACTGCTGTCCTTGCTTGCAGCACACACTGAGGTACCACCGTACGGCTGCACCAAGCTCCAGCTAGAAACCTGCCCAGTTGTCTCCTTCAGCTCACGTTCTTTTGTCACTCACATTTTGCCTAACAAAGCAATCACTCCTGCAGCCCAGCTTATCGCTTCTGTCCTTTATGAAACAATTATTCATATCCTATACTTCAAAAGACTAATTTATATTAAGTTCTCCCACTTCCAGATACATTACTCTTTATTACTCTATTGGAAGTAAACTCATACCTACTTACTAGTTGTTAACACCTTGCAGGTTTATGTTTTTTTTTTCCTTTTTAAGCAGAAAATAATACAGAAATTTGTACAGCTACTTTTGAAAGAACGTTACATTTACATTTTCCTCGCTACATCTTCAATTCTGAGTGATGTCAGGAAGATACTCCTAGATACAAGCAGGATCAACTTCCCATTCCACAGGTACCTAACAAATTAAAGGTGGGGAAAAAAGTGACAGGGTGCAAAGTACGTATTAATGGAGAGGTTTTACTATGCTGGAGTTCCTGCTACTTTATTCTTGACTGGAAGTAGCAGTGATGTGCACATGGGAAGGAGCCCACTGTCCATCAGTGTCTTGTCCAGTGCCCATTTACTCTCCATCACAAGGGCACCGTGGGCGTTCACACATGCATAAGGAGTCAGTACTCTCTAGTACACCTCATAATTAAAAATCAGTTCTAACCAAGTATTTTAAATCTTTTCCAGGTAACCACATCTCTTGCCTAAGCCCCATTTCTTTCTGAAGCAATTTCACAGACATCCGATCCCAAGCATTCTTGAATAATTTATGGACTAGAGGGTAACAAATCTTTTTCAGGAGCATCTGGAACCTCCTACTAATAAATAATTAACTGCTCGCTAACGGTACTAAGAATAAAAAGAGCATTAAATTTCACAGCACAGGAATTTTTTAGTTTTTCTTTGAGCCTCCCCCCATATTTCAGGAATGCTAAGATTTGATATAGCAAGGGTTACAATATTAAGAAATTCCAACTAGTAACATGACCAATAAAATTTATTAAACATTATATTTACAACTATTCACATATCCTTCCATAGATTAATATTAAAATAGACAATATACAATTTAAGAATTTTAATTCAAAGGCATTTTGTTGGAAAAAATAGGCTCTATTACGAGACCACCATATAAGAGCAAAAGGGTTTTTTTGTTTTGCTTTACACAAAAATATTTTCAGTATAGTAAGTCATAGGTATGGCATTACAACAGCAGACTAATATGAAATATGATTTTGTAAATATTACAATTGTTTAGGTATCAGTTGTTGAAGTAAAGGAGTTACGAGTTCTGTGAAGCATGCAATACAGTTCAGTTTCAATTCTTTTACAGTCATGGTGATGAAACAAGCAGCTAAATCAAACACATGCCATAGAAAAAAGAACTGCCAACCAGGAACACACTACACTTAGTAAAAACTACAACTTTGGTCCAATAAAACATTAGACAAAAACCAGTTTTACAGTTAAAATATTTATTTTATACAGGTTTGAACATTAATTACAAGACTATTTACATTTACACAATATGTATAAAATAAATTATTTAAAAATGAAGACAATATTACATCTTTTTCCAAAAAGAAAACTGTACAGTAGTTTACAAAATATAATAAGATTAATAGACTATTTTCCTCCAAGTCTTACATTTTCTTCCACAGGCTTTTTAATCTCTTTTTCTGTGGGAGTTCAACTGTTACTGAAGTTTTGTAATACAAAGCTTTAGAGCGGATTTTAAGTATCACTTGTTTTTTGGTGGCTGTTTTAGTTACCAACAGCTTCCAGCGCTGTTAACTCACCGTGTTTTGTCATCTTTTTCAGCAATACGCTCTAAAGCTATAGGCAATTTTACAATACAGATAATGACATTTACTGGGGAACCGACTTTAGGATCAGTGTTTATCTTCGGTGTTTGAACAAGAGCCCGTGCCGCACTTCTCTGAAGGAACACCTGAATTATTGAGAAAGGTGGGATTCCCCAGAATGAAGTGCTCTGTCTTAAAAGAAAAATAACTCTGTGTAACCCTGCACCTCAGTCTCTAGTTGTCCAAGGAAAAGGGTGAGCCAGAAGGTGCTAGTTGTCATATTGGCGTCAATTCAAAGTCGTCATTAACATCAACAAGTGGAACATAAAACTCCTGAATTTCATAAATGCTGATGGATTTGTACGTAGCAGGATCAAGTTCCTGTAGTTTAAGCTGCCACTCCAGTCTCTGTACAGCATTTAAAGCTGCTGCTTCATGCTGCTGCCTCATCAAAAGACACGTCTATGTTAAAATTGAAAGAGAAGTTATTTCAAAATTTGAAAAAATATCACAACAAGTTTGAAAACAGGAAAAATATCAGGGACCTCTCTGGTGGTAGTAATTTCCCCACTATGTGTTTAGAAATTTGCAGATTATTCCATTAAACTGTATAGCAACAAGGGTTAGTTTTTTTATATTGCTAGACCCTCCTTTGTGTTCCCTTTAAAACTTAATAGCCTATGATACTGCACACAAATCTGTTTATTAATCTATTTATTAATCTCATCTTTGTAGTGACATTAGAAGTGGTTTTTTTGAAGTGGAAAGACAAAAAAGTGTACCTTTAATTTGTCAAACTTATCATCGACGTCCTGTAACCACGACATAAACTGTCTTGCATTAAATCGATCTCTCACTGATGTTTTGCTGTCATCAGCCTGAAAAAAAAAATAAAATAGTGAAACCATAACTTATTTGATGGTTCAGTCTTAAACACACTTTAAAACATGAACCTGACTTTGTGGGACCTTCCTAAACAATGCTTCAGGTGGAAAAATAAACTCTTGAGTCGAAGTATCAGCGTATATACGAGCGTATCTATTGACCACCACTTTTGCTATGAGCCAGCTCATGACTAAAAATGGGCACTTTCAGATTCCCTCGAGCTATTTACTGTATTCTATTTCTGAAATTTCAAGTAGGAGGCTTAAAGATTTATGCCTTAAAATCTTAATCAGTATAAAGCAGATCCTTCTACAAAATTGCGGTATCTTCGTTCCCTTTGAAATTCAGTAACAAATTAGTATTTCCTCAGGAAAAGCAAAACATTAATAAAGGAAAACTTAAACAGCCTGACTTAACTGGCTACTCAAGTATTCAAAAGCAGTAATTAAAAAAAAAATATTTTTACTATCAAAATACCCAAAAGGAGACTGAAAAAAAAAAAGTGAGCAGATATGCCTTAATGTCCCACTCAATTAAATATTTTTTTTAAAAAAAAAACAACCCTATTTAATTGGAAACTGGAATCTCACATCTGCCCACCATGAGAAACTAGGTACTCTATTATAGACAGTCCTAAAGCCAGACTATTCCAATGTAACATTTACATAACAATCAGTAAATAGAACAAGCTGCTGTTACTTTTTTAGGGAAAAAAAAAACCAAACTGTAAGAATTTGTGCATGGTAGCAATGGGCAAGAACAGGGAAAAAACCTGCTAAGACTGAAATCTCTAGCAAACAGCTGAGATTTCAGATATCAAAGACAGCTGACCAGGCTGGTTCTAGAAAAAGCCCTCAACAACCCTGATTTTGTAACCTTGATCTGCAGGTGTTCATGTGAGCTGTGAGCAGCTCAGTCTGTTCACCACAAACCTGGGCCTTGTTCCTCCCCCACTTTGGTTTGGCCCATGTGACTCCAAAGAAAGGTCCTCAAGGTCTGCCCACCATGTGCAGCCATAAAGGCAAGCCTCCAAAGACCCAGACATCCCATGAAAACAGTTCTGAGGTGGTCATTTTTCTGACAAATAAACCACATCTTTGCTTATAAATCTTTCCCAGCTATTTGCTCAAATCGAAGACAAAAAATCATCAGAAATGTCTCTTCACTATAGGGCAGAATTAAGATTTGCTGGCAGGTAACAGGAAAGTGGCAGAATGCGTTACAAGAGGCTGGTTTCTTTTGCATCGCCATTCTTCCCATGAAGCAAATTTAAATCAAAGCGTCAAGTTGCTAGCCAAAACACTGATTTCAATGATAATAAAAATATATTTAATACTTTGCTGAACATCATCTGCAGTATTGTCATTTTCTAAGAAAAATTACCACAGACTGAAACACAAAGCTGCTGAGGTAGTGACGGTGAAGGAGAGGCATTTTACTACTACTACTGTTACTACAGAGATGGTTAAAAAAGCTGGGGAAAAAAAACCCCACAACCACTTCTCCCCCAGTAAAGATTCCTTTTGTTTCACAGAATTCAAATACAGAATCAGCTTATTTAAAAACAGTATTTGGACTGCTAACAGAAGAGAAAAATCTCATTTTTGTTCTAGCAGTTAGATTTACTAAGGAAATTATTTAAAAATGTATTGGTATAAAGCTCGAAATGAGAGAACAATACAGTCCCTGTAAAACTGCTGTCTCCTGATGAAAAAAATCGTTGTGCGTTGCTGAATCACCTCGTTGTGCATAGCTCTAGTTCTTTAAAGATGAGGAAGAAAAAATGTAGTAACAGGGTGAGGAAACACTGGAAGCTGTAATAATTCTATACAGGGCTCCAGGACTAAAGCAGAACTCCATATACGTTGGAAACGTAGGTGTTTCATTTTAAAATGCCCAGCATCCAATGCATCAACACTGCTATTACATCTATAACATCAAACTTCTTCCTTGTGTTATGTGCACCTCACAGTCACTGAAACAGGTTCTGAATGCAGTTTCCATGTTTGTTAGTTAGCAGAGATGTTCACAAAATACTGATACTGTGATATCATATTGTCTTAAGAGTTATGGCTGCAGCAAACTTCTGAGCAGTAGTCCATAAAAGGTATGGAGATTGAAAAGTATACTGCTTATTTTCTATTTTAATCAGGATCTAAATACCAACATTGAATGTGTAAATACCATGATGCATGAAAATAATACAGAGCTTGAGGTGACTTTGAAAAAAAAAATAAATAGTTTTATCTGGTAACACGTTCAACATTTCACTGTTGGTCATCTGGTCTGTATAGAACAGTTCTGATGACTGAAGCATTATATGGGTATCGCCACAAAAGAATTCCAAATTTCATGAACCAACCTCACCACTTCATGCACTACTGCATTCTGATTCTCTGGACTAGTGATGGAAGTGATCTTGTATATTCTGAAAATTTCTTTGTTGTTTAAGCTGTATTTGTAAGCTTCCAAAATACGTTGTTTATGAATAAAATGTTATTTCATAAAAACCATCAGAGTAGAGTAAAGGTCTCATTTTATCCTTTTTATCATTTCTGGAGGTGAAAGAAAACCAGACACGGTACAAAAGAGAAAAACAACTTACATAACCCATATCCTCTGGTTATTGTACATCCACATGAGGCCTAATCAAAGTAACCATCTATAATGTGCAAAATCTTAATTCCACTCAAATCAGCAACAATTTCAGTATGGGAATAGAATTCTCTTCAAACACTCCTTTTGAGTTAAGCTAGAAAGACTTTTTAGTCTGAAATTCTGAAACAGATCTCTCTACCTGAGCATCCAGAGGCACATTGTAAACCTCAGCATCCAGCAGAACGGTGCAGGCACTGAATGGTAGTGTTTGATTAGCCAGCGTCCTTGCTGCTCGATAATGAACACGTAGAACTTCTTGTTCATTAGAAACAATAAGCTTTTCCTAATTGAATAAGAGAACATATAAATATCCATATGGTAAGTCAAGCATTTCAGTTTGATTCATAAAAATTTCCATACATTTAAACATTTCTTTTTAGGGCTTACACTTCTGAACAGTCTGAGAGATGGGCTGGTGGAGCAGTTGTTATCTCATCAAATCCAAAATTTCAATGTAATGATTCAAAAATTCAAAAAATTTCAATTTAATGATTTAGTGTTCCCTGAATGTCAGAACTGAAAACACCTTCTCCCTCATCACCACTGCTGGCTGAATGTCACGCCTAGATTTTCCACTTCGTGCTACTGAGGCAAGTTCTAGTTAATAAGGTGAAAGATGCAAGGCATGAGGAGCACAGGGTTGGGATATAGGTTTTGAGTCTTGGCTGTGTGATGATTTTTGTCATGTGCTTGCCATGCCAGGCACAATAGCCAAGCAAACTGAAGCAGAAATAGAATTAGCAGGATAATTTAAATAATTATTAATTTTTAAAAAACTGTAATTTCTTTTTTTTTTTTAACAACATGCAGAAACTCCATAAATCCATAGCTGGACAAAGATTCTTTCTTCAACTGAGACAAGAAAATACAGCTCACTTGGCCAAACTTGACTTATAGTTGTACAAAGTGGATTTCATTTATTTGAAGAATATTTAAGAAAAGCAACTAAAAATATACAGAATTTTAAAGGGCATAAAATAATGTGTGTATGTGTTTACTGCTTTGCAACATAATGACTAATTTTTAGTCAAAAGAAAAGAAGGCGGGTTATAAAAAGATCGGAAAACAGAAAAAGCAGCATCTTTCCCTCGGTTACAACTACTTTCTTTTCAGTGAGATCCTGAACCATGTTTATATTCTTTGTGCTTGTTATTTTATACCTAGCTTTACACTGAAATATGGAATTCAAGTAAAAACCCTCCCCTCAGCTGGTTTGTTAAGCCACATTGAAATCAACTTCATCAAAAAACAACCACATTGGGTTTTAACGAGCCAGCTGCTTGTATAACAGTGCAGAAACCCTTCAGATACATCCTATGTGAGAAAGGGGTCCTGCTTGTGTCCACAAGCACTGGCTCACAATACTGACAAGACATGTAAATCTAGGCTGCCAAGGATAAAGGTTTGGGCAACCTAAAAATAAAGAATACTCTTACACCAGGACTATTTTCTCAATTGCTTTGTTCAAATTCAGTGAAGCCTACAGATGTAGCTCTAACATCATTTCATGCAGTTTTTTGCAAACAGAATATTGCAAATAATGTTTTAGTCTTAGAGCCACATGTGTCTTCAGCCAATACAGAATTTACTCTTACTTCAATTCTTTTAACTCGGTCAATTCAGTTCTGAAGTCTACAACCACTGTTAGCTTTCAAAACCAGAGTCTGCAGCTTTCTTCCCACCACCCCTGGGGAAAAATCTGGGCCACATCTTAAAGCATTTAACAGGAAAAAGCTGCTGCCTTACTGACTTAAGTGTTCTGCTTACAGTTGTCCAAACTATTTACAAGATTCCCCAATTCATAAATCTGGATAGAAGGCAGACTGCTTACAGAGCATTGTTAACTTGAGCAAAATACAGTCTATCCACTGAAACATATAAAAACCCTAAAGCTGGAAAATAAAAATTACTTTAGTCTTACCCTTTCAATACTGTGCTGTAAACGTAGTTTCATCCTTACAACCTCCTGTTGTTTAAACAGTTCCTTAAGTGGGTCCGACAGTGAGGGAGGTGGTGTAATCTGTGGAAAAAAACATACAGTGAATATGTATTAACATATGTTTAACATTGCCTGTATGATTTCAGCATTTATTTAAAAAACCACCCCACTAAAAAACCTCCGAAAAGAAACCAAACCAAACAAAAAAAAACACAAAAGCAAGGTGTTTTTTAGAGTAAATATGAGAGTTTTGTACTGTCTATTAATTCTGTGACTTCAATCCATTTGCAATAAAGATTTTAAGGATCCTTCACATAAAGTTAATAAACCCAACTGAAATGGCATTTCAAACTCTTTTGTGCTTTTAAGCAGTCACTGTCAGCATGCCGTAGTGGTTTTTAAAAGGACTATACATTAGCAGATAGTAAATATACAACTTGCTTTTTATTTTGAAGATTTTTTTAAAAGCATAACTTTTCATTTCAGAAAGTTAAAAACTGCCTAGCCAAATATAAGAGCAAAGTAAGAAAAAGAAAAATATTGCTAAAAAAAATAAGTCATTTGACATATCTGTATGGTATCACTGGCATTTTATATGGCAGAAAAGATAACTGACAGTATTCCTTATGCAATCATGCAGAACACAGACAAGCACAAAAAGTACACTAAAGCCACAGGCAGTGGCTTAAAAAAGTGTTTCCTCCTGTCAGCTATTCAAATAAGTTTTTTAAAAAGCTTACACCAAAACAAAAGAAACCCAAACAAACACAAAAATAAAATCAAATAGACTTGAATGAGATACCAACACTTAAGAAATCAGATGTTTCCTGAGAACTAACTAATAAACATCTTAGAGTTTGAAGGCTCCACCCAAAGTTTCCTTTTCTCTATGCAAGCTCTGTCTGACAGTTCAGCACGGTTTTTAACAACTGCTAGATGTAAGAGCACTGATATTGCTTTGGAAAGACTCATCAAAACTAAATGAAATACTGCTTACTACCACTGAAGCCATAGCTAAAACACATGCCTACAGGTTTTGTACTCTACCTTGTACCTTACACAAACACATAGACATATGTAATTCTATTCAGTAATATGGATCCTGCAACTGTCAAGAAATAGCAAATACATATATGGACACATTGTGTTTCTACTATCAGCCTTGCGCCTATACACTCCAGTAACAAAGTGATTTATCTACCAAAAATTATCCCATTATTGTTTGCTTGGAAGATTATTTCAGGACAATTTTTTTTGCTCAACAAGAAGTTAGCCAATGTCTTTGGAGTTAAAGAACATACTCAGTAACTGATGGCGGTGCATTCCTTAAGTTGTTATTTGGTAAAAAAATGACATTCAACTCCTTCAAACTACTAAACAAGATACACTTCACCTCTCTCAATGAAAAGTTTGGCTCCCAAATCAGTGAGTAACTTTCATGGCATATACTGGTTTGTGTAAGTCACCAGTATTGAAAACAAACAAACACAGCAAAACCCCACCAAAACACAAACACCTGCTGGAATAATCTGTTTCAATCATAAGGGATTTCAGGGTGTTTAAATTCAGCCTGCGATACACTGCAGTCTGGTTTTGCCTGGAAACTCTGCATTCAAGGCACAGTACAACAGTGCTGTCATAGTCTTTCAATAAAATAAAATACTTGTTGTAAAACCAAACTTTTACTTAATTAATTTTACTAACCCCCAAAAGACTTCTCCAAAATCTCAGTGCGTTTGTTAATAGAGAAGCGCAGAGCATAAGAAGCAAGATAAATAATCTGCCTATAAACATTATTTGAGTTTATGCAGCTAAGTTATCCAGACATAAAAATTTCAGAGCTGGAGTGCATCCAAATCACCTGAACAATTTCAAATGTCATTATAAAATGTTACTCCCTTAAATTTATAGACCGTTTAATTTTGCAACAGAAATAAGAATCAAGCCTGTAGGATATAACCAGAAGGATTTAATTACCTAGGCAGCAAACGTGTGGACGTTCATTTGGACGTATATGAGAACCCTGCCTCTGTGAAGCTGCTATTACGCCGCAGCAGATCATTTTCAGCCGCCAGCACGGCTGTGTTTGACGAGAGCTGCTGCCGATCGCCTCTCACGCCGATTTCCTCACCCCCGGGCAGCACCGCCGCGACAGGCGCCTCCCCAGCGGCAGGCGGCGCCC
>NW_010204641.1:0-8475 GCF_000695765.1 Mesitornis unicolor | reverse complement strand
TTTATATTTTATTTACATTAGTCTTTGACATTGTTGTTGTCAGAAAATCCTGGTGTAGAAAGATTTGATGAAAATCCTGAGATACATAATCAAGCAACATAATGTGGCTAAATGCCATACTAGAGCATCTTAAATAATAATTTCAGAAACTATATTAATTTCTTTAGTGGTTTTGGTAGCTCAGTCTTCCAGGAGAGGGTAGTCTTGGTTTCAGAGGATACGAGCAAATGAGGTGAAGATGGGAGATGGAAGAGAACATTGCAGTTGACTGAAAACAAATTACTCATATAGTATCAGAAGTAATTTCATCATGTTTCATTTCTGTTAAAAAAATATTCAAAAGGAACACCAAATCTTTAATGCTAACCTAATTTGCTGTTAATACTGGCCAAGCATTTCCCATAGATATCTTGGGTTTTTTTCTATGTAAAATGGGATTTTGGAAGTAAATTTTGATGTTTTCAAGACTTGACATTTTTGGAATAATCAGGACAAAGCATTCTTACGTTTGAGTTAACTTTTAATTTTCAACAAGTTCATTAAGAAGATGCAGCTGTCTAAGGTTTTGCAGTGTCAGATGGGAGGTATAACTTAGTTATACTATGTTCCAGTGCTTTCCTGAAAACAGATACCTTTGACTAGACTACACTTTCTGTGGTGTACTGTCCTACATACTCTGATTAAACTAACCTTTCTCTATCCATTAAGGCGACAGTTAACTCCGGAAGTTCAGGATATGTTGACAAGCTTGATTAACAAAGCAATCTGGCTGAGCTGCAACAAGGAAATTATGAAGGAAATACACCTAAAAGTAACTCTTGCTGTGTTTGGGGTTTTACTGAACTCTGTAGCTTCTCAATCCATACAACTGCATGGACAACTCAGCGATACCTTTTTAAAACAAGTGTCTAGTCATAGTGACTGCAAACAAGAAAAGTATGAAGATACAATCTATGGGCATTTTAATAGCTCGATAAAAAGACAAGAAACCTAGATATTATGAAATAATTCTTAATATTATGATTGTTTCTTGTTCCTCAGTTATCATGTATGGTGCATTTCAGCTTGGATATGAAATTGCACATGGGCTTTTAGTGAATCCTTGTATTTTACATAATGAAAATTGTTATTGGAACTACTTCTGAACCATTTTTTCTGAATTCCACAGCATAGTTCAGTGTTGCTGTAATTTACTCTTTGAAGCAGTTGTGCGTACTTGGTGAGTGAAGACTCCTAGTGCTCTGAAGTCATATTAGTTAAAACAGGCTTTGTAAATTTTGGGTAGATATGTTTTTATATTTTGATAGTCACAAGGGGTGATGTTTACAACCTCCAAATAGAAGGAAGTTTACCAAACACCTGTATCCAATTTGGATAATACTTTAGCTAATTTATATGTGATGGCTCTGTGCAACCAGGAATCAGCTCATCAGGGAAACAAGAAAACAACACCCTCACCCCCAAACAAGGGAAAATGGGCCTGTTCAGTACCTCCTGGGAATCATAAAAGTATAGTTTCTGTTTTGCACCATATAAACAGGTTGTGATGTCTAATCTGTACTGCCTTTTTACAGAAAAAAACATATGGGCTATCACATCATTCTCCAGAAGACAAAGTGATTGCCTGTATTATCTTTTCAAATGACCCATCATTCTTATGTAATAAAACATGTCTTTTCCTCATCAAAATAACATGACAAGTTCCCAGTGAAACAATCATACTGCAAAAAGAGCTTGCAGCAGGGATGATAACAGTTGCGGCTAGGTAGTACTATTAAGAGAGAAAATGGAACTGGAGAGCTTACTGTGTGTTAATATTTGGCAGCAGAAACCCCTGTAGTTGACCCCATTTTTGTTCATATACTGTGCATCTGTGATGAAAAAATATATTAAGAAAATGCTAAGGTTGCCTGGTTGTGTATTCAGAATTTCAGAAACCTAGAAGACTGATTCTACAACCTTGATTCTGTCGTGCTATACTTGTTCATTGTAGCACATCTTTAATTTTGAGATTGCATATTATTTCTTAAAAATGTCAGCAGACTTTCCATATTTCTAAAACTTCAGGTAATAATACTTGCAATTTTCAGTATTTTTTTTTTCGGTCTGGATTATTTATCCAAATAGATTTTGTCACCACAGTGTAGTATACCTTTATTGTCTCATTGTCTTTTGTGTTTGTTGTGGCCAATTTTAGAAGGAAGTCTGGAATATTCTTTTCCCATCTTGTAGCCTGCTCTAATTTACTACACAGTATTATAAACAGTTGTGCACTTACAATTTAATTTACGGCTAGATGCTAAGAACATACTGTCTCCAACATGCAAATCTGTCTCAGACCCTACAAGAAATGATTTGTTTATGTTGACCTTTTAAATCAAAATAAGTATTTCTGGACTCGTTGCAGTGTTTTTATAGTCCACACATATTACTATGTTCTATGTGAAGTTTCAACATTATATGTTTAACTGAAGAACTGACATTTTTCTAATATATGAGTTTATTAGTGATCTCGTGTGTAATTAGATGTACAATACAAAAATACTGCTAAATATTTAAAGTTACTGGTAAGAGTGACACTGAAGGAGTGGAGTAAATAACTGTGTCCAGCATAGCTGAAGAGAAAGAAGCAGGAGACTTAAGCGATTGATCTTCTTCCCCGAGTTGTTCTGTTACATGCACAGCCTCAGTCATTATGGTAAATAAGAATAATGTCTTTGTCATCAGACTTCATGCTCACACAAGGTTTGTTTTTTTTTTCCTAGAATATCTGAAAGAACTGCTGCTTTTTTCCCTCTTCCCAAGTAAGATTCTCCCTGCATCTTCCAATACCATACACGGGGTCTTCTCAAGCATTGTTCGGAGTTGTTGGTAAGCAGCTGCTGGCAAGGGGTTTGCACACTTTTTTTTTGGTCGGTTGTATGAATTAATCCTTTATGGCCTGTGGCTTAACTTTTGAGTTTTTGTGAACAGAAAGAAAATGGCTTCTTCTAATTACAGCTTCATGTTTTTATCAGCGTAAAGAAATCAGGCTCTCTGTACTTGACAGACCTGGAATCTATAACAATCTTATTTCACTAAAAGGTTGTGGTTTTTTGCATAGGATTTCACATGTATGTCTGCTGTTTTCCTTTCAATGACTTTTGCACAGTCAAGGGAAATAAATTTACACTGTTAGAAAGTTCTTATAGTTACTGGGGACAAGGACTGAATTTCCTCCTGGAATTAGTGCCTTCTTTCCTGGGAGTTACATGGTTCTTTTGCTAACAAAATACACATCATCAGTTTCAGACCATTTTGAGATCTGAAAGATATCTATTTGCTGGCGATCTTATTGTCTTTGTAGAGATTGGTGATTTGTAGCTACTGGTTTTAACATAGTTTTTGCTACTCTCTTTCTCCACAACCTGTAGCTTTGATAAGAAGCCTGGGGCTTGTACCACTTGACCCTATGGCTGGTATGTGACATAATTTGTCTGTGCTGTGAAGGAGCTGCTTTTCCTTCTAATATTGTGGCTTCTGATGTTGAGCACTGAAGCAGCAGAGATTGTGATAGTGTATCCTCCCTTCCCTGTGCAATTATGATATTTTCGCCATAGCAAAGCCTCAAATACAGCCATGTGCTCTAGGAGCAGTGCCCAAAATGAGCTTTCACAGTGGAACAAGCTCCCAGATCTCTGAATGAATTACTGCTACTAAAGGCAGCACTACTTCCCTATGTGTGACATTGAGTCAGGTGATGGACAGGTACCCTCCTTCTGCAGCTGAAATGTGTTTGCATTTACTTGCTATTCCCTGTTTCATCTCCTGTCCTTATTGTATGACTTCTGTACTTGCTCCTTTTTGGAAAGTTGACATTTTTTCTATCTGTTCCATAGCAAATTTTCCATGTCTTTGCATTGATCATGTTGGTGTGAAAGTTGTCAAGTTCCTGGAGGAGGAATCCTCTTGAGGAAGTAACTCAGCATCCCATAGCTTTATGCTGAAGCAGGTTTCCCCATTTGCAACCTCAACGTTCAGCTCTCACTCACGTTAGTGTAGAGGCATTACTCTCTTGTCAAAACAGAGAGAAGTGAAAACTTGCCTAAATCCCAAGAAGCAGCTGTAAAATTTGTCATTATCAGTACAGCAGTGAAGGCGTTGGGAAGCTTCTAAAAATGTCCCAACCCTGCAGGTGCAGTTGTGACTGCGTCCTAACTCTGTTCTCTGCTTTGAATGAGCCTCATCTGAATATGACACCAGCTGACATACATAAACTAAAGTAGGTGGCAGGAATATATAGAAAACTCTCTTAGTTTGAATTGGTAGTGGAGAAAAAGATCTCAGTAGCTCTGGAGAATTCATTAGCCTGAAGTGATGGCCCTAGGAGGAACCGAATAATTTCTGTGTGGGTAAGGTCATTAAGAAAACTCAGAAACTGCCAGTGTTGGACTGTTAGCATGAAGCCAGAGTAATTAAAAAGAAATTAAAGGATCCAGAGTGTTTAGGGCACCATGAAAGTGGTGTAAGATGCTGCTCAGAGACTAAATGTAGCTAGTACCATTTGTTGTGGACTGTGGTCAATATCAAACTTACCAGCACTGACCTTCCTCATCTCATATTCCTTCTAGCTTCTCTAGTCTTGGTCTGATAAAACAAGCCAGCCCTCAGCCTCTATCTCATGTAATGTAAATTATAGGTTTGGGGGATTTTGTAATATGGAGATGGGTGAAAAAAGAGGAAGAAACAAATGTGAGCTCTCGTAGTATGCTGTTTGTACATTTGTCTGAATTAAAGTCCATATGCTGTAAACAAATGTTACTTATCCGTAAGTAGACAACAGATTGCAACTTCATTTATTTACAAAATGTACTTTAGTCACTCCACAAGAGCCCAGAAAACCTCTGATTATGAAACAGTTATTTTCCTGCAGTATCTAGGTAACAAGTCACTGACAACTGGGTAGCCTAACGAGTGCAGATTAAGGTACAGGAGATACTGTGCTCTGAGCAGAATGTTGTTACTGGCTCTTAATACAATGGGGGTGAGCTATTTGCTTTCATTTAAGGTCTGCTTTTGGTCTGTGTAATTTGGATGGATTTTTAGTTTGCAATAGACTTTAACCTGTTGTATACTGTTGGGGGTTTCACAAACCCTTGTAATAACCTGCAATGCTCTTCTCTACCACAGTGGCATTGTTATGGTTTAAAGGTTAACAGCCTGAAAGGGAAGGACAGGTGGTTCCTGTAGGACCCTGAGGTGTCTGAGATCAGTACTGTTCCCTCCTCTTTCCGGCCACAGTCTGTAAAAAACTGAGGAGGCCCAAGGTTTTGGGGGGCTTTTCCTGGTTTCCTGGGCTGCTTCCTGTTGCATGTTGGGGACGGCTGGGGCTACCTCCACGTGCTCGACAGCATCCACAACCACCCTCTTCCCAGCACCACCCCCCACCCCCTCCCAGCCCCACTGCGGTCCCTGGTGACGAGTCACAGTGGTCACAGCGGCCACAAGGCACTGCTCAGACACTTCCACTCGGGACTACTGGGATCGGGTTTTGTATATAGTTAAATATCCTTTGTCGCTTATTAATTCCCTTTTCCTTTCCTCTGTTGTTTTTCATTAAACTTGTTACAGTCTTAACTTCCAGCCGTGTGCGAAGCATCTTTTTCTCTATTCCCTTTTTTTTTTAATCCTCCCCTGGGAGGGTAGGGGACAATAGAGAGAAAATCCTGCTCTCTGAGCCTTAAACAGAGACAGGCATTCTTTAGTCCCACCTGTGTTTACCTTTTCCTAGACCAACCACTGCTTGCTGCATTGCTCTGTCCTTGAAGTGCTGACCAGGTGCCTTTCTGTGCTGTCATGAAGACCTGCAGAAAGACATGGTATGTTATTTATCGGAAGAACAACACTTGCTCTAACAGCAATATGACAAGATGATAATTTGTCCAAGGAAGTCTTGAGGAAGCTGGAAAACTGACATATGCACAAGACCTTCTCCTCTAGTGTGTGTTCTGTTTCTGCTTAAAGCTGCTGAGGGCACATCTCTTCAGAAGCCTGGATGCATTTTCCTGAGATTTTCTACAAGTGTTCAAGTCATGAATATGTTCTTCAAATAATCTGAAATATTATAATCTTTCTTCATCTTGACTATTAACCAGTAGGTAATGAGAGCTTGTGATGTACCTGAAACTCTAGTCGAGTTTCAGCAGATACACCGAGACATACTGTTGGTCACAACTTCCTTGAGCAGTTGTGTTACAGTTCGGGCATTTGTTTCAGAAGTGTTAAGAATCTGCAACTTTGGTTGAAGTCTGTGAAGATGAAATGTCTCTAAAACCCAGTTCCTCCAAAGAAGACTTCTGGCCATCATATTAGAATATGTCTTTATGCAGCTTTGCATCCAGATGCCCCACTGTCAGAAAGTGACAGTCTTCACAACATGCCTATTGGAAAGACAGTTGTCTGTTAAAGACTGTGGGAAGATGAGATTCTCTTGCAATGAATGAAAGGTTAATTTCTACCTATTTTTAGATGGTTTGTGGTGCTAGGCCATGGGTCAGAAGGGCAGTTCTGTGCAGTGTTATGTGTCACGAGTCTTTGCCATGATAGTAATTCTGAGTATTGTTACTATATTTGAAATGGCAAAAAATGCACCATGTATCAGTAACTTCACAATAATTATAAGCCCTGAAAAGGAGCAGAAAAGATAAATTTATGGATTAGTACTCCTGTTCCTAAATGGACCAGGTTTAACTGCTTCAGGTGCATGAAGATTAATTGCCACCTTCTGCAGGATGTGATCTTGTGCCTTCCTGTGCATCAGTGCATTAAGCGTATATGTGCATGGATTCAGTAAGTGTAGTCCACACTGGAAAGAATTTGCAGCTCTTCACCTCTGCTGCTTATGTAAGAGGGAACATGCAACTCTCACAACTGTGTTACTGTGCTGTTAAAAAGACCACTGTTTATAAACAATAATCCATCAGAGAAAGAGAGAATCTTACTTTTCCCCAGACATGGAGAAGGTGGAACAGCATCTGAAGTAGTTTCATCTGACCATGGTTTTTGTTTTATTTCTTTCATGACAGAACAGTAATGGCTCCCTAAGGTACATCACAGCTTTAAGATTTACAATCCAGTCTCTGCAAGTGTGGGCCGTGACAGCTATGCCAGATGGTGTCCGATAAATTGCTGTCAACAGTGGCACATTTGTGAATAATCTGTTGTTTTTGGAGGCAGGCAGCAGTTGTTTTCCTATGTTCTGAAGTCCAGCTACTACTCTGGCAAAGTTTTCTTTGGTTTATTTGTTTATTTTTAGTGAATGAAAGCTCACCACCTGATAGTTCAATTTCATAAGGCATATTTTAACTTTTTCTTCTCCTTTCTCTCTCCTTCTTTATGTTTCCCTCTTTCTCACTCCTTTTAATGTAAGTCTGATATGGCTACTGATGCCACTCACACATCCACAAAATATGTCTTGTTCAGAGACTAGCTGAAGGGACACCACCAATCAATCACTATGACTGAAAAGTACTCTCTGTGTGCACCAAAGTTAGAAAACAGTAGGCATGTGTGTGTAAAACCAGATCATGTTAATTTTAGTGTGCTCATCCTAGAGTCTATTTTAAACTTGGGACTTCTTAGCCCATGTGCAGGCTAGTTGACAGAGATGGCTTATTTTTGCTGCACCAAACAAAGTGATAGCCTTGCACAGATCTAAATCTTTTCATGGTATTTAAATAGTGTAGGAAATGGAAGTCTTAATCATCCAACTAGTTAAGGAATAAACTGTAAAGGGGTTTAGTGGCTTAAAGTTCACTCAGAAAGCCTGTCATGAAACTGTGACTCAATATCAAATTTCCTTAAACCAGTGGTGTATTCTTGGAGAAAAACCATGCTCTTCTCTTAGGTCACCATGGATAGAAATAAAATGAGAAGTAAAATTACACTGAGTTACAGTTTCATTCTGCTGCCTTTCCTTGACAACTTCTTAAAAACATTACAAAAACCCATGAAACGTCAAGCTTTTGTTGCCATGCCTACTTTCTTTGGAGTTGTTGCTAAGTGAAGGTCATTTCTTAATAATTTTTGCTTGTTTGGGTGCAGACTGACCTTTTGTTATGTACAAAGTATTCAAAGTGCTTGAACTGACTTTGCCTACAGTAACAAAAGTTTTCAAAAAATCCACTGTGCTCTAGTGTGCTGCACAGAGCTGTCATATCATGCATCACGTTGGTGCCTCTCTCCCTTTTCTCTGTCCATCTCATTTACCTTCATCATGGCTTACAGGATCATGTATACTTATTATGCAATAATATGATAACTAACAAGGTTTAACAAGTAACTAGATCTTTTTCAGGGAGCTTATTAAGTGGGGGAAAATTTATGTATCATTTCAGATTTCCGATATGCTGCAAGCGTTAATAGTTTTTTGTGTTTGAAGTACATTTGATTCAAGGTAATCAAATGGCCAGTCAGCCACAGTCCAGGAGGTTCCTC
>NW_010204640.1:8573-11671 GCF_000695765.1 Mesitornis unicolor | reverse complement strand
GGGGGCCGGGCCCTGGGAAGCCGCCCTCTTCGGCCGGGTACTGCAGCGGGCCGACTGCCTGCAGGACTGCCTGGGTCGGCAGCTGGGCTCCTCGCCGTCCGCCCACCGCGCCAGCCAGACCATCCGCCGGGACTTCGAGCAGAGGGAGCCCTACAACTACCTCCAAGTGGCCTTCTTCCAGGTGGGGACCGGCACCGGCGTCCCCCTTCCCCGGGGTGGGGTCTCCTCAGAGGGCTGGGAGTCGCCACCCGAGGGTCTCTGTCTGCGAAGACCGGGTGCTGGCTCTGTAGGGCTCTCCTGGAGGGCCACCGACTGAGGTGGTGGGACAAGGACTCGCCAGCCTGGCTGCCGGGGCTTTTGGGTGAATCCAGGGAGCAGCTGGGGCATGACAGGCACTTCTGTTTTTTATCTCCGCAGCTGAAGAAGCTGGATCGAGCTGTATCTGCCGCTCACACCTTCTTTGTCGCTAATCCCCAGCACCTCCAAATGCGGGAAGACATCGAGAAGTACCGGCGTATGTCAGGGGTGAAGTCAGACAACTTCAGGGACCTGGAGGCCACACCGCACTGGGTGAGAGTTCGATGGAGAACTGGGCATCAGCAGCTCTTATCCCATCCTAGGGACCAGTCTGGGACAGGGATCTATTCCCACACAAGGGCCATGGCTTGAGACAAAGCCCCCATACACAGAATCACAGAATGATGTGGGTTAGAAGGGACCTTTAAAGTTCATCTAGTCCCACCCCCCTGCCATGGGCATCTTTCACTAGACCAAGTTGCTCAAAGCCCTGTGTAAGCTGACCTTGAATGTTTCCAGGGATGGGGCATCCACAGCTTCTCTGAGCAACCTATGCCAGTGTCTCACCACCCTCACTGTAAAAAATTTCTTCCTTATTTCCAATCGAAATCTACCCTCTTTCAGTGTAAAAGTGTTACCCCTTATCTTGTCACTACAGGTCTTGGTAAAAAGTCTCTTTCAGTCTTTCTTACAAGCCCCCTTTCTATATTGAAAGGCTGCAATAAGGTCTCCCTGAAGCCTTCTCTTCAGGGTGAAGGCGAGCCATTGCAATTGCGATACAGAGACTTTCTGGTGACCATTACAGCAGGCTACAGGGCCTCGAAGAAGCACATTTGGCTTAGGTCCCGAAGCTTTACTGTCACTGCATGGTGGGCTGCACATGATTGGGCAGGCCCCTAGATGTCAGCACTGTCCTGTGAGTGACTCCAAGTCTCAGGGAGTCTGGCATCGCCCGCAATCATGAGGGGCCTGTATCTGTACTTTGCAGGAAGCGTACGAGGCTGGGCTGCAGCACTACAATGCCGATGAGTACCTGCAGGCTGTGGCCAAGCTGGAGGAGTCGCTTACAGAGGCGCTGTCGGCTCTGGAAGAGTGTCGCGCCCTGTGTGAAGGGCCTCGGGAGGACGAGGACGAGGAGGAGGAAGAGATGCAACCAGGCCTGTATGAAGCCATTGCAGGTAGTGCTAAAGGCACAGAGGGTTGGGTAGGAAGGCTGTGCTCCCCATGCTGGACATGCCTCATTTCCCAGCACTCCTGTTTGGCAGAAGTGGGAGCTGCTGCCTTTCTTGCTCCTCTCTCTTGCAGGCCATTATATTCAGGTTTTGAAGTGCAGACAGCATTGCGTCCTTGAAATTGCCACAAAGCCAGGGCGGATTTCTGCCATGGAAGATTTCATACCCTCTCATCTTGATTTACTGCAGTTTGCCTACGATCAAGGTGAGCAGAGTCACAACTCAGTGGGTTATGCTGTGACACCTCTAAACTTGCCCTTTGCCTCTGGACCTGGAGGGCAGCACATCATGAGGAGAAGTGGCACACTGACCTGAGCTCTACCTCTTCTCTCCCCAGTTCTGGCCCCTGGTGCTTCCCAGAACCTCTCTTCTCTTGCTCAAGCCTATGGCCACCTTGGGAGAGGACCCTTGTGGTCCACTTCAGTCTTCTTTGCAGCTTCTGTAATGTGTGGTTGTTCCCACTTCTTTCATCCAGCAATCTCCATTTGAAGTCCTTGCTCCAGCTATCTGCTGTGTATTTTATACCCCCTTTTGGGTACATGGCTCCAGACCAGGCCTCCACTTCCTATCTAGAGCATGTGCATGCATCTCATCTCAGCGGTGGTGTTCCTCCTGAGTCAGCCCTGCCTGCCCTCACTGAACATCAGCCTGTCACAACATTGGTCATGCTGTCACCCTGTCACTTCCACATGTCTCTCAGCTCTTCTCTCAGATGCTTCTGCTCCTTCCCACACTGACCCAACTGTCTCTCATCTCCTCTCTCAGACCACTGCTAAAATTTGTATCTCAAAGAAGCCACCAGGCCCTCTATCATATCTGTCATATCATAACTCGCTGCTCACATCAAGTGTTTCAGAGACATGCATTTTTGTTCTGTTCTGTCCCTGCCCAAGTTGGGAACCAGGCACTGGCTGCTGAGTGTGCTGCTTCCTACTTGCTCTTCTATCCCACGGATGAGCCGATGTTGGAGAAAATGGAACAGTATCGCACAGAACTGGGAGAGGACACAGCTGTCACAGCCAGAGAGGTAGTTACAACCCCAGCTCTGTACTTTCTAGCCCTCTCCTGTCTCATATGATAGAATCACAGTCCAGGAGATAGAGAAACATATATTAGTGCAGATGTGTGCCAAGCCCAGGACTGAAGGAACCGGAGCCTGAATTTTCTCGCAGTCTGTACCAGGCAGGGTCCCTTCAGGACAGAACTGGGCTTTTGTAGTGCACAGCAGTGTGTTGGAGCAAGCTTCTTCCCTGGACAGGGTTGGCGTTGTCTTTTGTGGAGTGGTTGGTTGACAGTCTCTTTGCTTCCTTTAGAGTATTCAACATTATGTGCAGAGATCTTTGATGGAGAAGAAGTTGATTTACTACGCAGTGGAGCACCTAGGGGGAACTTTTAACGACCCTGTAAGTAATGGTATCGTCTTAATCTTCCTGCCCTGGTTTCACCAAATCAGTTGCCAGAATTCATTTCAGCAGCACATGATCCAGAAAGGATCAGATGCTGATGAGAAGGAACCCCAAGTCCTTATGAGGTGGATATTTAAGGCCTTTCCGCTGCTCCAGGACTGAA
>NW_010204640.1:0-8542 GCF_000695765.1 Mesitornis unicolor | reverse complement strand
TCCTGCTGTAACCACATGTATTAGCCCAATCTGGCTGTCATCAGAAACAGGCCAGAGCCATTGGTCTGATGTTCACTGGAGAAGCGGGACAAGGAACTGAATGTTTGACATGATCCAATGTGGGAGAAGTTTGCGGTGTATTGAACCATCTGTATTTGTTCCTACAGGATCTTTGGACTCCGGAGGAGCTGATTCCTGAAAACCTAAAGGAGAAACACAGGTAAGGTGGGCCAAGTCAACCAGGACTGAAATGTAAGTGTTGGAATTAGGGGATGGGTTGGACTGGCAGGGATGGTACAAGGAACAGTAATACTGAGGAATGGGCCAAACAGGAACAGAAAGGGTGGGAAATGCTGCTACAGAGGAGGGTTAGGCATAGCTCTGTGTACTGACAGCCCTGGTCTCTGTTTTTTCCCTTGCTCCCGAGAGAGGATCAGGAGAAGCAAAAGCAGGAAACTGTGGATGTGGAAGAGAGGGAGAAGAGGGGTGAGTAAAAGAGCTTGAAGAAGGACTTGGATGCAGTCAGCCAGGCTTAGTCAGGCTAAATGTTGTCTTTTCTTCCGTCCTCAGTCGTTTGAATGCTAACGTAGATGCAGACTGACTTGAATGGCTCAGCAAGTCTTCTCACTGTTTATTTTCTCCTTCTTTGATGCATGTGTAATCTTGCAAAATCTCACTGCGTACCTCTCTGGGATGGGAACTCAAAGAGCACTGTGGCTGGAGAAGCTGAGAGCAGTGGTGCCTGAATACGTGACAAGCCTGTGGACATGCAGATCCCTATTCAGTATGGCAGGAGTGTCTACACCTAACCTGGTTCAACTCCACGAGCCCAACTTCAAACAACATTTTTCTGAAGGGGACAAGGAGAGAGTGGGGGGGAATGGAAACCGGAAGCAGACTATTTGGCTTGGGCAAGTCTTTCCCTGAAAAGCACAAGTCCGAATGTTTTGTGGGTGTGTGAACACACAGCTTCTTGCAGGGCTCTGACCTGGAGTCTTTGCTTGAAGTGACCCCAAGTGATTCTCTGCTGTGACACATGGGAGAGCAGGTCATTCTGAGGGCCTGAGTGCCTTGGCATTCTTGGGCATCCAGAGGTCAGAAGAGGGTAGAAAAAAGTCCAGAGATCAAAAGATCAAATCACCGACTAATACCCCTTGCTTCTCTTTGGGGCTGAAGAAAGTAAAAAGTTTCACTGGAGATAATTCTGGGATAATATGTGTGATGGAAAGGAGGGTTGATGGAGGTGTTTACCTGCTTCTTTTCTCCAGAGCCTCACCCCAGCAGGCTGGACCTGTTCTGCTGCTGCAACCCACAGTGCACTCAACTTCCCCCAGCTCCCTGCTGCTCTCCCAGCAAGCCCCAAGTTTCTGCTGACTCCTGAAGCGCTCGCTGTAGGCCAGCTTCCCCAACTGATGCTCTGGTCCCCTGAAGCATGCGAGGGGTGCAAGTGGCCCAGGTCTGCGAGGAATGGGCACTTCTGGGGAGCTCTCCTGTCTTATCAGAGAATGTATAGTGTCTCTCCACTTCCTTATCCAGGCTGGGGATTGGTGTCTGAGGTCTTCTTGTCCAAAGCTTGCTCATGCCTATCTGTACCTGCTTCCCGACAGGCCCTCTGCCTTTTGAGGGCATTGCTGTCACGATGGATTCCCGCCGAATGAATGGAACCCAGAGGGTTGTGTTCGACAGAGTGCTGACCGAGTCTGAGTGTAAGGATCTTCTCCGCCTGACAAAGGTGAAGCCTGGGGTTCGTAGGAGCTCCTGTACCTGTACTTTCCTCCTCAGCAGGCAGGGCTGTAGTGTTTCTATGCATGAGAGATGGCAGCCTAACATGTGTCATCTGCATCCTTCTCTTCCAGGCAGCGGGAGAAGCAGGGGATGGCTACCGGGCAAGGCGGTCGCCTCACACCCCACATGAGAGATTTGAAGGGTTAACTGTTTTGAAAGCCATGCAGGTAAGTGGCTGTGTGAGTCTGCCACCTTTGTGATTATCCAGAAAGAGAGTTTGCCACCCCAGCATTTCTCTCTGTGAAGTGCACTCTGCATGGGGTCATGGATGTGTTATCTTCCTCGCAAGCACATGTGCGGTCTCCCCTGATCCTCTTCCTCTGCAGTCACATTTAGGCATGTTGTACATGGAGGGCTTGACAAGTGCTTTCTCTCTTGTGGGACAGGGTTTGGGGATTACTACTTGTCCCTGTACAGTAGTCTTACAGACCTAGAACTGGAGAATAAATTAAGATGGAAGGAGCCTCTGGAGATCTCTAGTCCAATCCCCTACTCACAGCATGGCTGATTCCAAAGCTAGATGAGATCCCTCAAGGCCTTGTGCAGACAAGTCCTGAACACCTCCAAGGGCGGAGATTCCCCAGCCTCTCAGGGCACCTGTTTCAGTGTTGTACCACAGGAGGGAGGATGAAGTTTTCCTTTGTATCTGGCCAAAATTTCCTTTGCTACAGCTTTTGCCTGTTACCTCATCTTTTCAGCGTGTCCCTCTGGGAAGAGACTGTCTTCTTCAGTACTGTGTACGTGTATCATTCTTAGAATGTCTTTATACCTAAGTATCCTAACAGGCTTGTTTTTCACTTCTAGCTGGCCCAGAATGGGGACGTGGACTGGAGAGATGCCAAATTGCTTCTGCAGGCCAGTGAGAAATCGCGGAAAATCATAGAGTCCTATTTCACTCCTGGAAAGATGCTCCATTTCTCATTCACGCACCTTGTGTGCCGCACGGCTGTAGCTGGTAAAGAGTCTTTCACCCTACCCCTTTCTCTCTGCCCTATTCTTTCTTGAAACCGAAAATGCCCACATTCTTTTTTGTGATGTGCCTTTTCAGAGGAACAGGGAGGTCGCATGGATCTCAGTCATCCTGTCCATGCAGATAATTGTCTCTTGGATCCCGAGGGGCAGGAGTGCTGGAGAGAACCTCCTGCCTATGTGTACAGAGACTACAGGTAAGAGAAGAAGGCGACCTGCATTAGATCATGTGGAGATCAGAACGTCTCTCCGGCTCCATCAGCGGATGAGCTCAGCTTATAGAAACCAGGTGATGGGGTTGTTGGCTCAGAGCCCGCCAGGACTATAGGAAGCATCAGGCTGCATCAGCGGCTTCAGCACAAGGTGTGAAACACCTTTCCTGGGCTGGGAAGAAGATCTGCCCTTTCTCCCTCTCCTCCCCTCACAGCTAGCATTAGCAGAGAGCAGAACAGGGCTGGGAGGCTGCACGGACTAGAACCATGGTATCAAGTTGTCGTGTGGGTCTACCACAGTACTGCAGTCCGCTGCCAGCCCTCATGACAGTCTGTGTCAGGTAATCATGTTCTGTCTCTCACAGTCCTCTGTGCATTACAGGAGAGGGAGAACCAAGCTCCTTGGGTCTCCTTTGAGCAGTCACTGTGCTTTGGTGACTCTTCTCACTGTTCATCTCTCTCAAGATTTGCTGCCAATACTTTGTGTTGGGGTTTTCCCATTCTATGTGAGGTTTTTTTTCCAGCCTGTGGCAGGTTTTGTTACCCTTCTGTGAAAGAATCTGAGATACAGTTTAAAGATGATAACAATTGTTGCACACTGAAGCCAAATGAGGTCGGTTCACTACAGTCGATTCCTCCTATTTATCATCCCATCCCTGGGCATCCAGACATCTTACTTGCCTTTTCTTTGAGTGGTAGCTGTATCCAGAGCAGAAATCTTCTCTGAGCAGCCTATGGTAAGGATGTGGGACTTGGACTCAGTGATACTGGAATTCCCTCTGTTTCCCTTCTGATATAGATGCTGACTTGGTATAGTCAGATTGTAAAGTTACCAAGCTCTGTCATGTAACTGGTTAAAACTCTGTCCCTGCTGTGGGAAAGCTGTCCTGTCACCTCACTCCTCCCAGAGTAGGGGGCTTCTCTGACTTCTACTTAAATATGTGTTAAAATACCTTTCTCAGATCTGTGCCACTGAGCCATTTCAGTATTCCTGTCCTCTTGCAGAGTGAATTTTGATTGCCCAACCAACTCATAAGGGCTGAGCTCTTCCAGTGTCCTTTTGAAAGGGGTCCATGTGCTCCAAGCTTCCTGAATCCATCCTATGTATTTGTGCTGGGGTCGTTAGTGAAACTATTGAACAGGATTTGACCCAGGGGCCCAAGAGTCCCAGTGGTCCTCCTCCAGTACTCCTTTTGGTGTCAGTGGTGCGCTCATCACTGCATGCTGTTCACACGCTCTTCTTCACCTTCTCTGTGTTCATTAGTAATTTCTCTTGTGGCACCGTTCTGAGTGCTTTTGCCAGAGCCCAAAGAGCTGAGATCGAGCACGTTGTCTTTCCCTGGAAAATCAACTGCTTTGTCAGAGATGGTGTGGCTAGCCCAATCTGCTTTTAATACCCTCATGATACATTTTAAGATTGTTTTCAATTTACCTCTTGTCTTCAATTATCCTTCTCCTCAGAAGTGGAGACTGAAGCCCTGCAGACTATGGAGGTCAGGCTAACAGGCCTGTTTATGCTTCAGCCATATCCCAAGCCTCCTGCCCCTTTGTGCCTGGGAGAGCTTTCCTTCCTTTTTTTCAGTGGTGCTACCACCCTGACTTCACAGCCTTATTAAAACCCTGTGGCAGAAGAGCTATAACTTCCTGGGCTTCAGGGTTAGTAATCCTCTCACTGTCCTTATGTCCTTAAAGTTTTGCTTCAGCAGCCAGTGTTGGTTTCTATTTCTTTCTCCCATTATTAAGCCTCTCTTCTTCCTCTGACATTTTCTATTAGTTTAATTGTATACCAAGAGGAATTCAAGTAGTTCGTGGTCCATTCTTTCACCGAGTTGACTGTGGTCTCACCTGCTCTGCACAGTGGCCTCACTACTTCTCTTTTTATCTAACGTTAGTAAAGAAATTTCTTGTTTTATTTTTATTTTCTGCATGCACTAAGCCTCTTTTCGGCCATTCGTATGTTACCCTGAAATTCCTTGACTCTTAAGGCATGCCTTTCTTTGCTGATCAGTCTCCTCTTCCAGGCTTTGGATTATTTTCAGTCTTAAAACATAACGTCATGCCAGGTAAGAACCAAGGTGTCTCTAGTCCAGGGCATTGTCACAGCAGTGCCACAGGTGCAGGCTGCAAAGGATTAAAAAAATACCCGAAACAAAACAGGACAAGCGCATAGAGCTAACTGCCTGGCACACTCTTCTGGCTTCCTGTGGCTTGCAGCTCAAGGACTCTCCTGAGTTAGGCACTGCTGTACTTAACACCCCCAAATGGATTCCCCTGTTAACTGGTCTGGTCACTTTTTGAACTTGTGGCATCATTCGGGTGTCACAGCGTCCTGCGACAAGGAGTGTGGGGAAGCACCTGAGACAAGTGAGCTTCACCATCCACACGTCCTCTTTCTTTTTGTCCACAGTGGCATTCTCTACCTCAATGATGACTTCCAAGGCGGCGGCCTTTTCTTCACTGAAATGGACACCGTGACTGTCACAGTAAGTCTGGGACTGGCCAAAAGAAGGAGGGGGAGGACTGAGGGTGAGACTTAGTCTGGGCAGAAGAAAACAAGTTGGTTATTGGATCCCACCACTCCGAAAACAATCCAGTGCTATGACAGATTCAAATCGGGACAGCTAAAGGCAAATGGAGGCAAATCTCAGAGGAGAGGTTAACTCCTTTCTAGCTGAGGTGTCCCAAGCTGTTCCAGTCTGTGGATGCTGACCTGTGTTGTTATTCCCTTCCCAAGGTCTACTCCCAGAGACAGTGTTACTGCTGTACAATGACCGTATACCCCAGAGCAGGGGGCTGCTGGTTTCATTGCCTCTTCTCTCTCTCTCCTGGCAGGCCGAGGTGCGCCCTAAGTGTGGGAGGCTGGTAGCCTTCAGCTCCGGCAAGGAGAACCCCCACGGCGTGTGGGCAGTGAGCCGTGGCAGGCGCTGCGCCATTGCTCTCTGGTACACGCACTCCCAGGAGCACGCTGAGCAGGTGAAGAACCACGCTGGAGAATCGGATACAAGTACCTCCAAGCCAGGTTAAATCCCTCTGAGGAATGGCTTGTGGGCTTTCCCATGGGACAGGGTGTAGAGCAGCAGCTGAGGGTTGTCCTCTGACAAAGGTACCTGGTGGAGAGCCCAGCTTGTGATGAGTCCTGCAAGAGAGAACGGGCTCTGGGGAGGTTGGGTGGATGTGGCAAAGACAAGATGTGTCTTGTCAGCCTCTGCGAGCAGGGCGAAGACCCTAGCAAGGAGGGGTTGACATCTGCTCTGTCTCCATGGCTGCAGGAGCGGGTGAAGGCAGAGCAGCTGATGGAGCAGAGAGCTGTGGAGCAGGACCGGCGCGATGGAGAAGAACGTCATGGGGCTGATCACAGTGGCAGATCCTCCTCAGAGTCTCCCATTGCCAATGGCAGAGCCACGCCCACGAGCCAGAGACACAAGCCTAGCTCAGACAGGACGCATCACCCCAAGGGACTGCGGACCAGGGATGAGTTCTGAGTACATGGGACCAAGGGAACAGGACTGACACACACCATGGCCTTGGCAGGTCGTGGTCGCACCAGGACCACAGGGGCCTGGAGCTGTGTATTAGCATGTTAGAGCCGTAGTGATGGGAAGGGATGCAGCTTTCTTCTTTGTGACATCCCAGCAGCTGAAACATGGGAGTAGAGACAGAGAGAATTAAAGTCAGTGACACCAGGAACTTTCTTCACTCCCTCACCAATGTGTTTGTGTCACTCAGAAGTAAGAAGGTAGGGTCTACTCACTCCCCTCCTCTCAGTGCCAGCTTCTCAATCAACCAGGGCCGAATCGGAGAGGGGGAGGAGGAGCCTGGGGTCTTTCAGAGGCAAGGGCTGTCTCACATTCAGGAACTCAAAATGGGAGCCTCTGAATTTCCTGGGCACCTGCAAGCTTCAGAAACTCACAATTGGTCTGAGGGAGGGAAGGTGAGGGACTGGTTATATGGAATAAAAGCAAAATGCTGGACACAGATGTTGGTGGGAATTTGAGTCTGTACACCAGGAGGGAGACATGCGCACCTGTTGCTGGTGGAAATTTAATTAACAAATGGTGGAAGGAGATTGAGCTCTCAGTGAAAGAAAACAAAGTATTTGCCCAGATGCCACCTACTTCCAATAAAGGAGAGCAAGAAAGGTCTGCCATGGCCAACCCCTGGAAAGGGTGGGGAGCGCCTTTAAGCAAAAGCACTGAATGTTCACGTTTCCCTGTAGCAAAGCTGCTTTTTTGGGGGGGGAGGGGAGGGGGGGGTTGTTTTGGTTTTTTTGTTTTCTGTTCTGTGCAGCAAATTTCCCCTGAAAGCAGGAGAGATATTTTGTTTATCATTTTCCACCCTCGTACAAAGACAATCTGCTGTCACTGCCACGGGGATTAGTGTCCCGAGATGGGATTATATTGTAGCCAAACAGGAATTGAATGGGGTGGATATGGAGTATCGAAAAGAGCAGTGACCCTTTTCCTGGGAAACATTAGAGCCAGAGATCAACCTGTGGTCATGACATACACAGGCCTTGAGGAGAGCTGTGCAGGGACACCCACCCAACAGTTCGGATGGAAGAAATTGGTAGGGCCAGGGCCAGTGATGGGAGAGGTGGGTGGGTGATCCCCCTCCTTGTAGTTGGCACAGAGACCCTGCTCTGTGGAAAAGGAAGTCTTTCCTCGGACTAAATCCCAGCACTTCCTTAACACCCAGGCTTGGGAAACCTTGCATTGGCAACGCTTTTTGCTTCCCATCCTCTCCAGAGTCACAGGCAAAAAGCAATTTGATGCGTGCATTTCGAATTCCCTCTCCCTGGTGGGAGATCCATCACAGCCCAGCACTCGCATCTCCATCTCCATGATGTATGTAGGGGCGTTGGACGGTTCCCGCTTGATGAGGACATGTTGGGGGGTGAGGGGCCAGTGTCCATGTCTCTGGCTTGCTTTGCCCAAAGGTGGCCTGGGTGATTAGACTGATGGTCTCCTGACGTCAGATGAGATCCGTTAAAAGGTATTTATCTCGGGCTTGGGCCAAAGCCGCAGGAGAGATTAAAAGAGATTGAGGCCAAGATAATCCTCTCGCAGCATCCCACTAAAGTGGCTGCCAAAAGGCACACCACCAAATCTTTTTGCCACTCCTGGCCCCTGTGCCCAGTTCTGGTTTTCCCCATGCAGAGCCCAGTTTGCTGCCCAGAGAGGGTGTGAGCTCAGCCCTGCCATGGCTTTCGCCTCACCAGGGCCACCCCAAGTGGCACCACCCCTCTTCCCGCCCTGCCCAGTACACATTTGTCACACTGTCCCCAGGAAAACGGGAACTCCTGCGGACTGTGAGGTGCAGCAAGCCCTGCCTGGTGGCTGGTAATCCTAGCCTGTTCTGGCTAATCTTCGCTTTATTAGTTTGTTGCTGATATAAACCGAGGGAGTCAAATCTGCCTGCGATGGTTTCTTTCCCTTCAGGAGCAGTGTGCTACTCTCTCTTTTCACCCCTCCCCATCCACCTGCTTTGCATTATGTCCCAATCCGATTTCCCCAAGTCTCTGGTGTCTGATTTAATTTGCCTGACGCTGCTTCTGGAATCAGCCCTCCCCCCCCACC
>NW_010204639.1:0-788 GCF_000695765.1 Mesitornis unicolor | reverse complement strand
AATTTGAGTCTTTTGTGGTCAAATTCCTAAAATATTTAAAATCTGGAGGCTGAATTCCTAAAACCTTTGAAATTTGGAAGTCAAATTCCCAAATATTTGAAATTTGGAGGTCAAATTCCTAGAACCTGTGAGATTTGGAGGTCAAATCCCCCAAGATCTGGGTATTTTGGGGTCAAATTCTTAAAACATTTGAGACTTGGAGGTCAAATTCCTAAAACATTTGAAACTTGGAGGTCAAAACCCCAAAAATATTTGAAATTTGGGGGCTGAATTCCCAAAACATTTCAGATTTGGAGGCCAAATCCCCCAAAATTTGGCTCTTTTGTGGTCAAATTCCCAAAGATTTGAAATTTGGGGGTTAAATTCCCAAAATAGCTGAAATTTGGAGGTCAGATTCCTAAAATCTTTTAAATTTGGAGGTCAAATCCCCCAAAATTTGAGTCTTTTGTGGTCAAATTCCTAAATATTTGAAATTTGGAGGTCAAATTCCTGAAGTATTTGAAATTTGGAGGTCAAATTCCTGAAATATTTGAAATTTGGAGGTCAAATTCCTGAAATAGTTGAAATTTGGAGGTCAAATTCCCAAAGATTTGAAATTTGGAGGTCAAATTCCCAAAGATTTGAAATTTGGAGGTCAAATTCCCAAAACATTTCAGATTTGGAGGTCAAATTCTTCGAGCATTTGAAATTTGGAGGCCAAACCCCAAAAATCTTTGAGATTTGGAGGTCAAATCTCCCAATATCGGCCGCTGCTTGCTCCTGGGTGCCCCCATTGGGTCCTGGGTGCC
>NW_010204638.1:0-78461 GCF_000695765.1 Mesitornis unicolor | reverse complement strand
TCCTTCCAGCCCTTCTTGTAGATGGGGGTCATGTCTGGAAGCCTCCAGACGACTGGGACCTCCTCAGTTAGCCAGTTAGACTAATCTTTCTCATGATTAGTCATGAAAGAATGAGATGCAAAAATGAATATCCTTTTCTTTAGAACTTATAGTGCCAACATGAAAAAAAAATAAAAATCATAGTATCTGTGGAACTGCCCACCACCTTCTCAAAGCATGAGTCTGGGAGAAAATGGAAAAGTCACTTCTATAGGCTTTACACTTTTCCTCCAGCATGCTCTTGTGTGTAGTTGAGAAGTTCATGTAGCCACTCACGAAAAATGTAAACCAGGCAAAGAGCACTGCATTTCAGTAACACGAAGGCTTCAAACTGTGCTAGGAAAACCAGAGGTAACTCACAGCTCTGCAGAGGAATGACAGCCTTGCATCACGATGTGGTGACCAAATACGAAGCCTGTATCTGATTTCTATCCCTTTTCCTTTTTGAACTTGTATTCCCTTCTTCCTAACCATTTCTCTCTCAATTCTCAGGTTCTGCCAAAATGACAAACTTTGCAGTATTGTTGTCGAAACCACCTGAATCACTTTGCCTCTAGGTGTAGCCAGCGTTCCTATTTGAATACCAATAGAGCATCACCACTAAGAGGCCTTCATGATTTCAAGGTTGAAATCAAACGCAAAACCTACAAATCATGAGGGCTACCAGTGATCTGCAAACCAAGGAAGCTCATCCTTTGTAACTCAATGTGAAAATGCCACTACTCGTAAATCCCAAATCACAAGCATGCCTCTGCTTCTTGCCCTCCAATCAGCATTTAAGTTATATGCGCATGTTGCATTACTTTCTGTTTTTAACAAATGCAGAATTTGTCTAACTGCATAAAAACAATTTTATGTAAACCAAATATGGAATAGTCTATTCACACAAACATAGATATATGCACAGAAACATATAATACAGAATATACAGTGTTCTCTAAAAATGTTGACAACTTTAGCGTGTATTTTTAGCCTACTGAAAATTGTTGATCTGTGGTAAATTTTCCCAAATTTACATACTGTTATATACTATATATATATATAAAAAACTTCCTTTCACTCCTAGGAAGTGAAGCAAAAACAAAAACTGGGAAAATACTGCTAAATTTCTAAATAGAACTGTGCATGATTAGCAGATTGTCATCTGTTTTAATTGCTCTTTTGCAAATGGCAGTGTTCAGCAAGATCACGCAAGATCATGCTAGTTACTCAAACTGAAAACGCCACTACTCCTAAATCTCATTTGTTTTTGTCTGAAGACTGATATGACAAGAAATTCTAGCCAGAGTGAAGGAGTATTTTTTTTAGATCAATCCTTTTTAATTAAGACTCATTTTGAGGTTTTTGAATGAACATGCCCAAATAGTTAAAAGGTCATAAATGTTATGAAAAACAAACAAATGGAACTGACAAAAGTTTGCAACGCTGAAACAAATCATATGCCTTGAAATGCATTCCCACAGAGATGTCAGCTGGGAAATGATTCACATGAGCTTTCTGTGGGCTGCTTGTAGTAAGTATCTCTATGGGTCTAACATTCTCTGAGATAAAAACATAAACCCACTCAAATATTATTCCTTTTAATATGCATCCTTGTAAAGTGATAAAAAATCTACAGTGAAATGTTAATTTCAGTTTTAGTTTGCAAATTAACAAATAATCATTTAGATGGTAATGCATGTATTTCTGCCACTCAGTGCAAGTCACACTGGGCTTATTTGCCATCCAAACATATAATATTTTCATTTCCTTGCTTGAGAGCTGCTTTAAAAATAAAGATAATAACAGCAATCATCACGACTATCGTAAGAACATACTACAGTCTTTGGCTTATGAAAATCTGTAAATCAGCATCAAAGGTGTGGTGTCACACCTGAATTCAGTCAATTGCTACAAAACTGACGAAAACTTTCCTCAGTAATTGGATAAAGTGTTTTCTATAGTGAGGAGCTTTGGGTAAAACAAACAAACAAAAAAATCCCAACCATAAAAAGAAAGAAATAGATATGGTAGCACGTCACAGAGAGCTAATAGGAAAGATACCCACAGAGTCCAGGTTTTTTTTTTAAAAAAGGACAAAATCATGTATGAGAAGGAAAATTAATGATAATATTAGGAATCTCAGTGGGAGCTTTGAAAAGTTAGGATGGCAAAGTTTGTATAAGTTTTTATTTAGTAGTTTATTGTTGTTATTTTTCATGATCATAATTTGTGAGCTGTAAAACAGTAAATGACAGCCCATGAGCCAGGAACCCTGACATGAAAGTACCTCCAATTTAGCCACAATAGTTCCTAACAGCAGTTAACATAATTTTGTCACATATGCACAGGCCGGTGATATAAGCCGATCTTTCATTCAAAACAGGTCTTAGGGATATTTGAATGGCTGATCTATTCACCTCTTTGTGCTTTCAAAGTAAAAAACACCTACTTCAGATTGGTTTCTCTCTCATTAATAAGACCACAACTGAAAAACAGAAGATGGGAACTTAAGATTTAACTCTCAAATTATCTGTGATTTCACAGAATTTCACTTCTGTGCTTCTGTTTCCTCTCTTAACCTGTCTCTCTTTCTTCCTTCTCTCTTTTTAGGTGACAGAGATTCCATGTGATGATGGCTTTTCAGGTTGTTTTCTTGTCCTTAGCAAGGCATAGCAGTGTTAGCCAAGACCCCTAAGGACCATGTTAGCACAAAAAAAGAAAAAAACAACCCACTAACAACAAGATCACACGCACATACTTCTTTGATTGAAACTATAGGTTCTTGCCTCATAAAAATCCATTTGCAGTCTACCTTCACTGCTGGCGACTGAGCTGACCTGAGCTTAGAGTCCTCTTTTAAAACCACAGGTCACAACACAAAATCCCCAGTACTAGTCAATGTGCTAGACAGCAGAGACTTTGTGCTGAAATTCAGGATATACATACTGTTAACTCAACCTGCAGTCCTTGAAAGCTGCTAACTTCAGTTCTAGCAAAGTTAGGCAATTATGAAGCATTTCTGAGTCTATCCAAGAAAAGACAGAGTGGCAAGTAAATGAAATAACTTAGAAGTTACTGTAACATGTATGTTGTAACTTAAGAATCATTACAGCTCTTTTATAATCTAGACTATTAGAGTGAAAAATATTATGACCCACCCTCAGTCCAATAGATTAAAAGAAATAAAATATTTGTGACATAAATTGGGGCTACTTTTATCTAAATGAAAGAAAAGATGCTTACTTGTGCTAAGGAACATAATAAATTGTGTTTCCTGTTAGGGAGTTGCTTTATTGAAAATGGCAGCTATTTTCTCAGAAGTTATTTCCAGGCACCTATAATCTAATGAGGTTTGTCCCTTTCAAAGAACAGTTGTACGTGCATGCCTGAATGCACACAACCTCTTCAGCCCAGAGCTGATAAAAGCATCTGTAAGCCATAGCTCAAGCACATTTAAATTATATAACTGGTTGGTTTATTTGTTTTAATAAGATGGGGCAAATGTGAATCACAGTGTACTTCTAACCTTTCATTCAGCCTGATGTTTTAATCATTTGGAGGAAGAGAAACAAAACAAAAGAAAGGGATGGCAAACAAATGGTAATGATTCATGTGATATTTGATAAGACAGCAACGGGAAGTCAAAATAAAAGCAAACATATTGTGACAGATGGAAGGGATCTTAGTCAAGTTGTAACCCTTCATCGAAAAACTTAAAGGAAGCAGCTAATTAAGGATGAAATCTATTTTTGCATGCTCTTCATATATTTTATTCAAAATCAAGACAAAAGAGGATTTATTTCCCACTGAAGCAGGAAGATAAAAATGGGAGTCTAACTTTTTAATGATGGGAAAATCATTTATGAGAAGGTTGATTCTTTTTCAGAGTTTGCAGAGTGTGACTGAGAACATAAACCCCAGCTTTTGTAAGTCATGAAATCAACTGAACATAACTTTCCGTAATTTTCCTGATAAAATGCAAAACAATATGTTGTGAGGGGAAGACTTCTCCCAGTGCATGAGCTTAATCAGAACACGGAAGTCCTACAACTCGACACTGAAAAGGAGGGACACAGGGATCTATACTCTTTTGACAGTGTTACTGATACCAAAAGCAGGTCATGTATTGGCGAACATGGATGGATTCACTGTTCTATTCCCAAGCAGAATCAGACTGAACAACAGTGGAGTACAGGAGATATAGGAAAGAGGGCTCCAGTGTTGAGGCTCTGAAATTTGAGCAATTTGTCCTTTAAAAAAAGTGCTTATCCAGTTTTTATGCAAAGATGGGTGATTTCACACTGCATGTTCAATAAACTCATGCAAATATGAAGTATGTAAACATATTTGGCCAAACACTATCCTAGTTTGCCCTTTGTATAACACTAATAAATTAGTTTCAAATTTGCATATTGTTATTAATCATGCACCTTTCATTTCTCTACTTAACATTCATGTACAAATATATTTGTGTTAATACTCAGTGCAAATATTCAGAAGACTGAGATGTTCATGTCTTTCTTCTTAAAATAATAATTTATACTTAGGAGATTGTAATTAATTTAATCTGAGTTTCCAGATATAAAACCAAAACATAGATGTACAAAAAAGAATATCTAAACACCTTTCATATATATATGTGTATATGTCTGTTTATATGTGTGTGTGTGTGTGTGTGTAATCATTATATCACTGAATACCATGGGAGCAAGCTAAAGGTCAGTAATCTGGTCTTTAGTAAAATAACAAAGAAATGGAGTACCTGAATATGTCACCTTCTGTTATTCAAAGATCATATAGAACACACAGACCTTGCCATTTAGAGCACTGAAAAGATTGTACTGGCAAGGTGAGAAATTCTTTGAAAGAAATAGGTTAAAAAAAAAATCACACTGTCTGTTACTATTGCTTTATGAGCTTAGCGACCTTTTTTCTATTTACATAAATAGAACAAAAGCACATCCAAAGAAAGACAAAAGGCAGAAAAAAGACAAGTACTGAACCTGAGTCTCTAAGGCATTGTATTGTGTCACTTCTGTTAGTAAAAAAAAAAATAAATCATAAAAAACAGAGAAAAAACAAAACACACCTTCAACTGAAGAATCATGTGGAAAAGTTATTAAAGGATGAAGTCACAGCTAAATATGATCAGCTTGTGAGCTTCCACAGTTCATTGTGTTCAGTGCTGTTTGTAACACAGAGTGGATAATTCTTGTTTTGAACAATCTGTCCTGCATTGACCAGTTTTAAATTCTGCAAAAATGTGTGCTTTATTTGCTATTGTATTTTCAAAAACATAAACAACTTTTTTTTTTTACTATCCTTTTTGCAAGCCAATCAACAAGCACCCTTGGATCTGATAGCATAAAACTAAGAAAGAGTTGAGATCTAAGCACTGCAATGTGGTTTCTACCTGATACCTTCTTTTTTTTTATTTCTTGTAAAGTCTTGATAGAAACAGAAATTACTATTCATCTTTTTGGACTCATCACTTTTCTTTCGACTTTTCTTCTCAACTTTGCCTCCTTTTTTATTGTGTTGCTCAAATGATGCCCTTTCCATGCTAAACATCATTACCATAGTAATCTTAAATACATAATATCAATCATAAAGTTAATCTTCACACAGGCTTAAAAAAACAATTATTTTTCTTTCTGGAGTGGTATATAATGGTCATAAAAGGAAAGTTGAATAAAATACAATAGAACGGAGTTTGCTGTAACTTTCAGCAGTTTTTGCTTTTGAGTTGGGATCAAATTACAGAAAATGTCTACGGAACCCATACACAAGTTAGCAGTTCTTAAAAACTGCCCTTCAAACACACACATACAGAAACATACGCACAGATCCTTTCCATCACTGAACTAGAATCTAATAGTATTAGCATGATACATGTGCTTACAATTACAGATCACATAATACAGTGTGGATTAATAAAGATCTTCTATGCAAGTGTGGAAAAAATAACATGGGTCATGATTTTTCTACTAGGAATAGTTGTGGCCATGGTTAGCCCTGGCAATCTATTGTTTCCATCACCAGACAGTGTGATGTACTCCTATGCAGAACATCTCTTCTGATTCACAGAATCACAAACTTAAATCACTCTTCTCTAGAACTTTTCTAGATAACTTTCATTTGATGTACAACTTCAAAAACTAAAAGGCAGAGTAGTGTTTTGTTGTTTTCAGATTAGACTTAAACCCTACAATTAATACAAGAGTATGACCCTGTCTTTTCCTTAATCCTGGTTACCGAGATGTCATTTCAAGTGCTGCAAAGGTTACTGGAAAATAGAGGTCATTTAAAGAAAGCATTTAGCTTTACTACTTATATTAGCCCACATACATAAATTCTGAAATGTGAGGAATCCTATTCTAATATCAATATCACATTAACACCACATTTTTCTTTAGTACCCAACCACCTTTGTTCTCATCTGTGTGCTAAAACAGAGTAACAGCCCAATGCAAAACATGAAGGAAAAGTCACATACAGAACCAGGAGGAATGAGGCTGTAAAATAGACAGATTGCACAGTGGCAAGCTTATGGAAAATCTATTAAGGATACATGGGATGTCAAAGCATATGTAATATACACTTGCTGCTTTTAGGTATTTTGTATGAAAGCAAGCTTATGGAAGACAATGGCACCAAGCATTCAGCTCCAGAACAAGAGTCAAGGTGACAGAAACCAAACCACAAGTCATGCCCTAAGAAATGAGTAATGAACTGAAGTCGCAGATAATCCACACAGAAATATGAAGAGACCTGCTTAGCATGAGTGACACAACTACAAAACCGAAAAAAACAGCTCATGTGAAATCTGAGGAAGACTTCAAGCTGAAAGATGCGTATTGGGGTTTAACCCAATTGTTAACTATTAAGCAGTACTTAAGCAAAATGCTTTTGTTCCTATAAGTAATGACAAATGCAAGTATTTTAAATTACAAGGGAACTTTGCTTCTGTGACAAGTGCTAATGCTGACCCAGGTAGATTGTTTTTCAATTCATAATTCAAACTTGTTCCCTTAACTGACTGTAAACTTCCATCTTGGGCATATCTCCACAAATGCATTTTACTGTGGTGACAAGCCAACCTTTCCCATTCCCTCACAGTGGTAACATAATTTCAGATAGGTACTTCAAAATTATTATTCTGCCCTCCCAGGAAAAACTCAATTAGCCTTAGGGCCAGGTGGTTTGAATTTGGCACCACTCTGTGTCTTTGCCAATAGAGATTCTTCAGAAAAAGTCGCATGTCACGACAGACTGTGTCCTGGATGCACCCCACTACAGAAATCCCAGACCATATGGAAGCAGCATGCTTTCCCAGAGAGAACTTAGCACCATGGTCCATCATCAGAAAGTAAGCAAGAGAAAAGAGAATGGCTAAATTACACCTCCTAACACTCTTAACCAGTGGCTCTGAGATCAAGTGACTATCTTGGAGTTAGAAGAAATGACCCATGCAAAATATCTGAAGTGTAAACTTTTCTTGCTTGGAAGTGTGATTATGTCAAGACAAAGGAAATTAAAAATGCTGTTACTTCATGGTTGCTTTTTCTCATTTTTTGTTGTTTGATGTTTTTTTCCCCCTAGCTTTCCACTTACACTGTTTATTTTCAATAGCAACATATCAATGGCATTGTACAAAGTCACCTGAAGGACCTCTTCAGGAACAGTATTTAGGATACTGGTTACCCATACTCAAGGTGATTTTAAACTGGAGTAATTTCAGAACAGGCTACTAGTATAATACAAGGAATAGAGTCTAGAATAATAAAATAAAATTGATATGCTTATCATAGAAAAGCAACTGATTATTCCTCGTATATACATTAAATAGTAAAAAGAGACACAGAAGAGCTCTGTTTTTTATTGCAGAAACCCAGTTCTTGTGCAGTCTTCCAATATGATAAAAGTATTAAAATGGTCTTTAAGATAGTATTTGTGATATGACAGCCTGCAAATGTGGATTTTGAAGCCCATATATTCCTGTACCTAATGCTATGTCATTTTAGTAGGAAGAGAGGCAAGAACTGAGTATAACCTGAACGTATGTACTGAATATCTGGTCTGGTAAAAGTAGACTTGTCTATAAAGTTAATTTTAGCTGGAAAATATAAGAGAGTCACAAGTTTTGCAAGAATATGAAAAAAACCTACACGAAAACCTTAGATGTTAATTTGTAAAATTAGGAGTCTTCTGTGCGCTGAATGTTTAAGATCAAACTCTGGAACTACTGCCCATTTGGAACTGGAATAGAACTGATTTTTGCAAGTTTTAATAGCTCTTTAGCATTTCAATATTTTAGCACTGGGAACCAGATTGCATAGGATGGCATAGTTACTGCTGAAATAATAACTGTGACTGTCATAACAAATTCGATGATAAGGTTGAAAATGGAACTGATCCTCCAGTCAGTTATACCACTTTTATGATGCTTCCAGTACTTCTAGTGCAGCCAAGGAGTCTGATCCAGCCACAATATTTTTATGTTCAATTCATCAATGTGCAAACATATTGTGCTCTCTTCAATGGCTACGAGTGTATATCTTTGAGTCAGAGTGTAAAGCTAAAAATGAGAGCAAATTATTGCTGCTTTTTATTTTATGTTTGTATTCAATATAGCTTGATTACTTGAAAGGACTTGTAGCCAGCATATTGCAGTATGAAACAATATCATGAAAAATACATGTCTTTTAATGCAAGGGTTGCACCGACAGTTTGTCACAGGCAAAATCTGCAGAATCAACAAAGAGACTAAATAAACAAGTCAAAACTTGAATTATCTAATATAGCACTGTATATTTTTAACAATCTCTACTCTAATTTCATGCACACAAACCAGCACCGTAAATTTTTTGGTCCTGACTTCATAGCACTTTGTTTAGAAGGCCAGCTGTAGCACTTTGTGATCCATCCTTCCTAATGTCCATGACAAAACACACTATTATGCTATTGCTGCTTTTCCTAAGCTATTAGAGGCTGCATCACTTTTAAAAAATAAGGCTGACAAGAATATAATAGAAAAAATGTTCCTTTTACCATTACTGATACACACTTTGTGTTTCTCAACTAGGAAAAATAAAATTACATCACATTAATATTATATATGCTGCTGTCTCCCAGGATGTCCTTCAGGTGTTATGGAACCATACAATGACCAAAATACTTCCTGTGAAGGGTTGAAAAGCTAAAGATTTCTTTTTAAAGCTAGCAGTCTACTCTATAGAATAGATTTTCCTCTTTACAAGCCAGCTGGCAGTTCACTGGAAGAATACTTATTATAGATATATGCTGACAGCAAATTTTAGCTATAGATGGAACGTGATGCTGGCTAAGTATTCCTTCCAAATGTGTTAATTTTAGTTCCACTTCCTTTATACTTACTTTTCTTAGTTGATTTATTTCTCTTCCTTTTTTTTTTTCTTTCATAGGAACTTGAGATACTAAAAGAGATGGATCAAGTTCCAAATCAAATCCATGGGAAAGCTGAATGCTTGAATTATACAAAGCCTAAGTTGTTTTATGTTAACATTCTTAATTATATCAATATAAAAATAGCCACTGCTAGAAAACACTATTTTTAGAATTAAAATAGATTTGGCATAGTAATTGGTTGCTTTGCTGGCTCCCAATGAAGCATTTATATGAATGTTACAGACATATAAAGAATTTGTTTATCTTAAAATAAAATACTATAAATAATTCCTGTTTCTGAAAGACATAAAAATGTTTTATCTTCCCCCCCCCCCCGCATACCGGCAAAGAGAGAAAGAATAAAAACTAAAATCTTGGGCCACTTTTAAAATAAAACCATTAGATCCTCAGCTAGTTTAAAGTAATGTAGCTTTATTGATAGCAAGGGTGTATTTTTTTTATTTTTTTATTTCCTTTTTTTTTGTCTGACAGTGCAGTCAGTAATAGAGTGACTGAATTGGAGTGACATTTTAGGAAGGTGGTTGCCTTCTTAACTCAGCACTGTTCAAAGGGCTGCCTGCCTGATACAATCTCAACATACAGTTTTATTTACATTTTACATCTAACTGCTTGTTTGCCTCTTGAATATATTAAGTGAATGTTGAACACTCATTCTTTTTAACAGGACTTTTGACCCCACAGTTAGTTTAGGTTTATAAAAGAGAGACCATCACCATTACACCAAAATGCTGCCACTCAGTAATATACCACCTTTTAATCTAACACAGAATAATTGAGATAAGTCAGTCTAATTAATTTTTCTCATATGTAAATCCAGGCAGACTCCCTTTACACAAAATTATGGCTATCAAGTATTTCCTTACTAAATCAAATAAAATAATTTTCCATCTATTTCCCTGTACTAGATTTGAAACTAACTATAATTAGTTGATAATCGTCGTAAATTGCTGTATCTTGCATCACCTCTCTTTGCCACTTTTTAATGCCTGGGATTCTGATCAGTCACCAAAGAAAATATAAAAGCAGAAGTTAATAACATAACTGAACTTCTATTGTGCCTTTCATCCAAGATCCAGAATACTTTACAAACATTAATTAAGTTTCACAACACCCTTGTGAGATACCAAAGCATCAGTGCTGCCATCAAGAAATCAGTAGATAAATACTGCATAAAGATCTGGTTCTGGCTTAAGGCACTGGTTAAAAATGCACTGAAGCATGCAAAATGAGCTGTTCCTTTACCATATCATTCAAAAGCAAAACATCAGAATAAAAGCATATAAGCAACCCAAAGAAATGCTACTATTTTAATTGCGAAATTGATATCCACTTGATTGTTTGCTGCAAAATGTTAAATGAGCAAAACCAGTGACTCCTTAGCACACACTTCTTGTGACTGTGTCACATGCTACATTTATCCTTTGCAATTAGACTATCTTGAAGTATAATTTCAATCCCTGCTATAAAATGGATTTATTGAATGGAAAAAAACACTTTCCATAAATAACACCAAAACCAAAACCAAAACCAAAACAATATTACTTTCTTACCTCCAGAAACTGAATTTAGTTTTTCTGGAACATGACTGAGTCTACTAAATATCTCTGTAGAGGTCTACAGCAGAGTGGTCTACTTATACTCCTTCCATAGACAAAGGAGAAACACAGCCACTGACTTTACAAAATGATAACTGTATTGAAGACATTTCTCTCCACTCCCTCCACAGAGGGTCGAGGGTGACAAGCACAGATGTAGATGTCTACATTGTAGACTTCTACACTTTGTCAGGTTAATTCCAGCCTGTGTCTTGTTTGCAAGCAAAATTACATTTAAATGGAGAAATATTTACTAGTTGTTCTTTACAAGTTAGTAATGATATAGTAATACAATTAAAGTAATATAATGCAACTATATTAGTAATACAATAACACTTTCCCTTCTAGTGTTCTGTGATACTTCATCTACCTCTTTTTCTACCTCTCAATTTTGTTCTTATTTCAGAGTTTTTGGAAAGCTTCTTTAGACTCCCGTTTCATGTCTTCTGCCTCCCATGGCAGCACCCAATGGAAACAAATGCTGGAAAGCTTCAGGATTAATGCAGAATTCAAGTTATCCTTTCTACATTTGAGGGTCAGGCTTTATGCAACTTTCAGAATTGTACAGCATGGAAATGCTACACCAAGCAGAAAGGAAATTGTCAGGCATGGATATTCTTTCAGAAGTGATGCACAATTACTCTCTGCCAACATCAATAGTTACAAGAAGTGACTGAAATGCAGCGGCTTGTAGTGTTTTTACTGTCCCAAGCAATGTTGGAATTCTGAGGCAAGGAAAAAGAAAACAGGCAACAGCTGAGATTCATTACAGTAGCTTCAGACACGTACACTGTAGATAGATGCATCTGAGCCAGTTTTGTAGACTCCCCTTATAATCAATGAAGAAACTTGGAAGGTATGATTCATTTTCTTCAAAGGTACATATGTGCCTATTACTTGTCATTGACTTCAATAGGAGTACAGCCAAATAGCTCAGATAAAGACATCTACCCCACAAACATATCCCTCCCACTGATACTGTTTGGGTATCTTATGGATAATTACATTGCCTCAGCAGCTATTCCACAAGTTCCATGCCTTCATAATACACAGCAATATCTATACTGCCATTACGGTATCAGCAAAGTTCCACTATATCTTATCAGTTGAAAAAATTGCAGCATAATGTAGTAAAGAACATATGACTCTCTATACAATCTTGATAGCTTAAACCTGTTTCTTTCATACAATGAGTGTTGTATCTTAAAGCACTCTTAAACAGCTCCTACTTTTCTATCTCTGCAGGGCTGGCCTTCTAAGGTATTGCATGTCTAACATGAATTCAAACACATTAATGTGTTTATAAACTCCTTGTGCAAGGATTTAAGCATATGCAGGCATATTGAAAATGAGTACAAATCCCATTGTGCTGTTTCATTGTGCAAATATAGTTTCTTTGTATTCTAAATCCCCAAACATTTCCCTATTTCAAGTATACTTTTATTATCCCAATAATATTGTACTTATCCTTGAAAAAAAATGAAACTCCATTTGACAAATCTTACTACACACAGTGCTAACATTCTGTATAGAAGCTATTTTATTTTAGCCATACTTTACTATTCTTTCCACAGGCGCTATTTCCAACAATATTAAGTAGCTGATACATTACCATGGGATTCTAGGTGGTCCTCTTTTTAAGTAACAGCCTTCACCTTTGTCTCTGAGAAACTAATCATCGTCCTCTTACAGCTATTCCTTTTACAGAAATAGCTTTCTGCAAAATACTTTATTTCTTTTCGTCTCCTCACACTTCCATCTTCAAATTTTGCACAGAAATTTAATATACTTGCACTGCATATTCTCATCCTTAGAGAATATGAACTCTAGAACTCTAGCTATTTTGGATACTACCTCAAAGTTGCTGATCACTGCAATCTCCCATTTAACTAGGTCCTCTGCCACTACTCTCCCTTGTAACTGTTCTGTCATCAGCCTCACTCCAGGTTCAGTCATTAAATGTCAGGCAGTAAGTCACAAACTTTTTCCTCAACTGTTAGTCTAGCAGAGTATAGACTAACCTCATATCATGTACAAACTCTCACAGTATTTTAACTTATAATGTCAGTCTTTTTCCTATACATAGTATCTGTTCTAGAAAAGCTGTTATGTATCACAGGTTGACAATAACAAAAATACCAAAATGTTTACCTTGTCATCCCTATTTGTAAAATTAACAAAAAAAATATCATCCATTAACATGAAATTGACGTAATTTAAACCCCCTTGAAATCTTTTGATAGAGTGAATAGGGTTTCTCAAATTTTAAATGTTGCTGTAGTCAAAATGATACAGAATGTACAATAATGTGTTTGTTTTTCAGATACTGTAGGTCTGAAGAGATTTTTTTGTATATTTCAATTATAAAAACATTTAAAACATACAAACTTCTGCAATTTTTATTTTAATGAAGATGAGAAGTTCATTAACGAAGATAAATATTTCATTAGATGTTAAATAAAACAAAGAGATTTTTTGGCTTCTCTCAGCACAAAATTCCTTTGAAAGATTAATTAATACATGCAAATTATGCAAATTAGACCCATGCAAATATTTTATGAAGACAATTAAGGGAACCATTAATTACTGCTTTTTTTGCTTCAGTGAGATTCATTCATTTAATTTTAATTTCACTTTAACTGTTTTGATGTATAATCTTGCAGCTAAGAACTTTATCTTTCCTAGTGGGTCACTTAAACTTCTAAATTTCATCAAGTGAGCAGCAACAGAAATCTGTAAAGATATTCTCTGGGCTATGTTTAGTATCAAGAGAAATTTTTGACACAATGCACTCCTAGAAACTGCAAAACTGGAAGGGAATGTGAGCTCATTCTTGGACAAGGTTCAACTGCTGGAAAAGCAATTAATTTGCTTTGGCTGTGCTAATATAGGGGAATTAGAAAGTGTGACACAAGACAAATAGAAATAATTAGTTCTCCAAAATGATGTTCTCATTAATATGGTTTGAACAGTAGAAATAAAAAACATTATTGTGGCATGTCTGCATTCTGTCCCTAGCCACAGGAGGTAGAAAAACACAAGATACAGCACTTTTTCACCTTTGTAGTTTGTATAGTGGTGGATTTATTTTTACTTTTCATTGTAGGTTTTAAGAAAAGCAAATTGTGGATCTGATCCCGTTATCTGAAACTTACTGCACTTGCATAAAGCATGAGAGATCCCTAGGTTTCTAGACTGTTTTCTTCCTGTGAAAATATGAAGCCATAAATATAACTGACTAGGCTTTTCACTACAATACACTCAAGTTTCTAAATTGAAACTTTGATTTCAATATTGTTCATTTAAATCATATTTTATGATATGCAATACACAATGTATATGTTTATTCTATATTTTAAGCTACCATAGCAGCAGATTGCTTTATCAAAAGAGTTTATGACATCCTTTCTAAATCTGATAACATAAAATAACTTTTCTTTTCTCGTAAGGTGAATACACGTGCATGCATTTGACAAAGTACATAGGTGTAGATACCAGCAGTGACAATCACTAGCTGATCCTCTCCACAAAAACAGGTCGCTAGAAGGCTGTTAAGAACATTTGGTCACTTACACTCTAAATTTATTAGCTTGTCGCAGAATTAAAAGTAACGTAATATTATGTGGCACTCCACAAATTATCAAAGCATTTGGTTTCTTCTCCTGTAGGCAATATGCCTTGAAGCTGTTTACCAAGTTCCAACTGAAGGCACCTCCCTTTTAAAGTTTTGCTGTGTATACACCTTTTATCTGGAATCAGATATTAAAGTGCAGTGATTTAATTTATTTCTTCAGTTAGGTGGCAAGTCTACAGCATCTGACAGAAATGGAGATATTCTCTTTAGATTTAACAAGGGGAGAGAAACTGTGGCCCTGCCTAGCTTAAAGTTTTTTGATAGACGATTACTAAAATTAAGAAAATTCTCAAGTGCAATTACCACAGAGGTTTAGCAAAAATATCCAAGAAAATTTCTAGAACTCACATTGCAATAATTCTGTATAAACCAAATCCTGTCTTCAGATAAATTGTTGATAAGAGAAAATGTAATGAAAGACTTTGATTTGAAGTTAAAATCTATTAAACTTTCCTATTCTTTGAATAGTAATTTATTATTTAACAACATGGATATAATACTTCCACGTTCCTAAACTGGGAAAAATGTGTTGGTTAAACACATGGCTGAATGACCATTGTACTTGCAAATGCTGGAAAAGACCTTCATCCTTGACCATCAGTTCTGTTAGTCAGGTTTTTTTGAAAACTTCTATTTAATGTGGCTGTCTTTAATGATTTCTGTCTGGCCAAATTTTAGGACTAGCACCTCACACCCTACCTCCTAGACTTTTCTAGACTAGCCTTTGATAAAAGGTTTTTGGTATTCAAATACTGTCTTCCCTTTGTTAGGATCTCCTTATTTTCCATTCACATGGCTATTTTCTTTCTCAGTTTGATCTTCCTGGCTTCTCCCTCTACTTTCTGTTTCAGCTTCTCAGGACTGCAATCTCCCTCTCATTGTCTCCCTCTCCATGCTTCACATCAGAGTAGTCTAATCCATAAACAGAAATTCTGCCACCATGTCCATGTAGACAATTGATATAGCGGTTTTTACTCCAGGTTTATTCCCTTCTGTCTGACCTAAAACCTCAGCCTGCTTTTCTGATTCTCTGTGTGAATGTTTAGCTGTTATGACAATCTCAGGTTGGGAAAACAGAGCTGTTAATTGTTCACCCCTTTAGATTCCTCCTCCTCTTCCCCACTACTACTACTCTCAGTCACTGTGAACCACTCTTTTCATCTTGTCTGTCAGTGAAGTTCAAAATCAAGGTATCCTGTTTGTTTGTTACTTCTAACTCTTCATTACAACAGTGTCTGAATTTCTTCTCATAAAAAGTCTTTGCCCCTCATTTTCCTATCCCTTTCTAAAACTGTAAATTCATACACTGTTTCTTCTCCTATCTTACCTACTAAAGCTTACTTCTGTCTGAGTAGTATAAACAAATTCATATGACAAAAATATTTTCCTAGTCTGCTTCTTTGAATTGTCACTCCTTTTTAATTCCTTCACTGGCTCTTCCCTTTCAACAACTGGAAAGATAGTACTTGAAAGGTTTTGCCTTACCCTTCACCTTGTGTGTTACTCCTTATCAAAATGCTTCAAATTGGAGTGCTGCTTCCACACAAGCACCCTCATAGGCTTTTCCCCACTTCTCTCCACAGTTATGAAGACCCTCATGTAACATTCACAGGACTAACTCACTAAAATCCCTCAGGCTTGAAATCTGGATTTGTAGGTAGGTCTGACAGTAGGACCTGAGATCAGGAATGGTACCTGAATCAGGAATAGGATCAGGAATATGGGTTCATGAACACATATAACTTCCCATATAAATCAAAGAAGTAATTTATCAGCACTGTCACCAACATCTCATAGTCTTCATCTCATCCCCAAAAAATATTTGTGTAAAGCTTTAAAAGAAATGACTTGGCTATATTCCTTTACTAACTTTTGTTTACCTTGGTCATGAATGTGGATGCCAGCAATTTCAAGAAAATGGTAGGGGATATAGGTAAGGATCAAAAGATTTAATGAATACTATTGCACCATTGCCAGTGTAAGATGGGTTTACCTCAAGAAAAACACATTGAATACTCTTCCACATAAATGACTGGAAACTCCTTTGCCTCTTGCTGTTGCCATAGCATAGCTGGAGATAGATTTGCATTGGATGACTCAGGTTTAATTAAATGTTAGATCTTTGTGTTTTTGACCAGAACATTGAAAGGGAAGCATGTAGTAATGCACGCATGCTTAAGTCTTCAGCTCCTGTCATACTGAAAGCTGATACTGGATTACCTTCAATTCCATGAATAGGAAGAGTATAGCAAGCATCAAGCCTGTCTGTATACCAGGAAGCTGAAGAAAGAAATCCAATGGAGCTTTGGGGTTAGGAAGCTGGCAGAACCCACATAAATTAAATAATCCATTCCACATTACTTTACTTTAGCTTCAAACTTTTAAATGTCACTATGCAAGGTATTTTAATCAAACTGGTAATGTTTATTTAGCTAGAAGTAACAGAATCTGGCTGGAGTTTCTGTCAGATTTTTTTGATAAAAGCTGAACACATAGGGCCAACTTGGTATGTGAGAGGTAACCATATCAAATCAAGTAATAATCAGATAATGCTAGGCAACATATGTTGTTCTATTTTCAAAGCTATGACTAACACAGAAAAGACCGGAAAAGACTTAGACCAAGCACACTCTGTTATTACCCTGATATTCACAGAGGTTGGCCACCAGTCTGCGCAAGCGCAGAGCAAGCCCAGATGACATGCTACATGTATTCTCTCAGCATGAAGTTTTGGGACATAAATTCTACCACCAATATTCAAGTGGGTAAATTTCATCTAGTTTTGCGTATGTCTATATAATGAGAAAGCATGAAGGAATATATAAAAGGGAGGGCAAAAACATGAAGGGCAGAATGAAAATTTTAGTTCTAGCAAGATTTAAGTTCAGTCTCTGATCTATCCCAGATGTCTGACATCCATGAACAAGCTCCTTAGCCCCTCTATGATATAAAGATTATTGCTTTGTTCTGCATCACAGGAGCATCTTCTGATGTGAATATTAAATCCATTAAGGTAAAAAGTTGTTCAGATATTATGATGATAACATTTCTACTAGCTTTCCAGTTAGTCCTGACATAGCTAAAAACATTTTATCTGAGACAGACCACAAGGCTGCAAACTGGAATCAGTACAATAAATAAATACCTAAATAACCAATTAAATGAATCACAGACTCATAGAATACCAGGTTGGAAGGGACCAAAAGGATCATCTAGTCCAACCTTTCAAGGTAAAAGTATAGTTTAAATGAGATGAGTCAGTACCCTGGCAAGCAGAATAAACACCTTTTTACTAAAAGTTACATTTATGCAGAAACATTCTAATAGATTAAGTATCCTCTGAAAACAAATAACCACAATTTAAGAGACTACTTTTGGACTAGCTAATCTTGGAAGATTTACAAAATTAGTGTTTTCTCATGAATAATCTGCCCTGAAATAGTTTCTCAGAACTATTATGCACAAACATGCTTTCCTTCAGCTTGATGCCTGATTTTGTTTTCTGTTTCAATATACATATTTACACTAGCAATTGAAAAGAATTATACACTCTTAATAAGTGAATTCTCTTGAATTCACTAAAGACCAACTTTACATCTTCAGTTATTTCTTTGTATGATTACTCTTGCAAGCTTCATGGTAAAATTGAATTTATTTTTTTTTTAACCAAAAAAAGGAAGCAGCTATGGAAGAAAATTAAATTAAAGGTTATACTGAGGTAGAAGACAAATCTAGAGAGACAGTGTAAGAATACTCAAAGGTATATTAACCTTAAGTTCGGGGCTGGCATATCCAAGGCCAGCTCTCTACATGGCCAAGGGGCTGCTCTCTGATAACCTTTCATACCCTGCATGGCTTCCAGCTGCTGCTCCAGAAAGGTATGGATCTTCCACCGGCATGATTAACCCTATGCAGATGTCTCAGATGCCCTGGAGCATCTCAAATGGCACTTGTGGACAACCAAATCAATTTTTAGATGGTGTAAGAATTAATATCTTAACTTCTCTCTGAAAATAACTTTTCATAGTTTCAGACATGCAGGGATGAGATGGGAAATTGATGATGACCTTCCTTGGCAGATTAGTTCACATGGCTTGCTAAGAAATTTTCTTTTCTTCTTCAATGCAGCTGGTAGCTGACAGTCAAAAAGGGTCACTTAACAGGATGGCCATCGTTCATGTTTAATGTTTTAAATCTGATTGAACTTGAAATTCAAGATTTGAAATATAATCTGGGTTTGGTGTTTCTTTTTACCTACCCAAGTAGGGTACCTCTAGTACCTTCCAGAAAGGAGACGTAGATCTCCGTGTCTAATAGGTATCTTCCTATGTGTGCTAAGTGGATAAAGAACTTATTGGCTGCTAGATTGTACTAATAGCACTCTAAAGTGCAGTACTTCTAACAGAACTGAAATTTATTACTGTTATTTTGGCGTAAGAGTTGTCTCCCATGTCCTTCACATGACAAGTCACAACAAGGGAAGTGCAACTATTAGAAAAATCTCAAACCATTAAATATTTTTACGTCTGCTGATGGTGAAATCTTAATGATTTCATAGAAGAATGCAACAGCACTATTGACAGATGAAGTTCCTTCATGAAGGGATGATACACAAACATCAAGCACCTTTTAATCTCTATAGTAGTTTAAAAACCAAATGACAAGAAATAATCTTTATGACACACATTACAGCTAACATGATGCCACTTTCCAGCACTTGCCTAAAAAGTAGTAAACATGGCTGAGAGAAAAAAGAAAAAGGGACAGCTCTTTACACTGTGTAGAGGCAAATGCAGATAAACAGCTTTCAGTCAGCAGATCTAGCTCCCCAACCAACCCAGAGTTACAGGATTACAGTTCAGTTGTGAATGAACTAGAAATCCAGTTTGTTTATATTTGTTTATAACATGATAGACTATAGAAAAACCATTTCACTGAACTGAAGATGATGTTGTTTCAATCAATGTTTCATGCTGGTTTAAAAAATAAAGTATTTAAATTCTTTCTGTAGAAGGGAAAAAGTGATTTGTTTTTCAGCTGATGAGACTATGCTAGAATTGTGTGTTTTACCAGCCCGTTCAGGTTTCAGTTACCTTCTGAGGGAGAAGACAAAGGGAACAGAGTACCTTTGGGAACCATAAATAGGTAGGATGGTGGCTTGTGATGCCCATGTTACCCAGGTAGCAAGACAACTAGGGTGATATCAGAAGTCTGTTAGGTAAGAATTAATCCATCTTATCCTTCCCTCTTTGAAAAATATGAACATGGAAGAGGGAGGGAGGAAGAGATGAATGAAAATGAAACAAGTTGGAACAATTATAAAGTCTTAATAGCCTCTTTGGTGCACAATGTGTTTTATTAAATAATCGCATTGTCCTGAACTTTTCACTTGACTCTGTTCATGCTTAGTCATTAATTTTACACATAGTTGCTTTAAAAGTGTACTAAAGCACCATGTTGGAAGAAAGCCTCTGATTGATTAATCATTTATCTCAGTAGAAAAGCCATGACCATACTTGATTTCCAGCAGCTTCATATATATACAGCTATAAAATGAGATGTAAATTGCAATAGATAGTAATTTCAAAGAAAATGTAAAGAAGTTTATGTAAGAGTATAAATGTTGAATAAGGGGACTCTATAAGAATGCTTTTCAACATATCTGTAACTGATTATTAAATCTGTGCCCTTGCTCTGAGTTTTGGGTGATATATAACAGGATTATGTACCTTAAAGTTTAAAGGTGTAGCTAACAATGACCTATGAACACTATGAAACAATTGTCTATTTACAGGTTACTGCCTGCAATCAATACCACCTTCTGTTTAAGTTAATCAATGTTGTCTTTAATTGATTAGCTTGGCTTGAAAATCTGCCAAAGTCCTGGACTCATGGGTAGGGGGATAGGAAACATACTTATTACTGTTTGGTTTCTATGCATTGTAAGATAATTTCAGTATTTATTAATGGCCAAGGAAATATGAAGCAAAATAAATCTTGTCTGTTTCCTCACTGCGTATTCAGATTTCAATAGTGTAAGACAGAGAAACCTGCAAGAGATGTCCTAAATGTCTAATGTACAATTTAGGTTTAAAATCTGAACTATAATGGATTGTCTGCCAAGCCAAAAAAAACCCACAAAAACAAATGTCTACAACTTGTGAGCTGGTAAAGCTAGTAAGGCTTATTCTTCTTAGGGGAAATAAAACATTTAAATTAGTGTACAGGGAGAGAGCTCAGCTCTTTCTAAAATGCATAAAAATTAGAGTACCTATTTTCAGAGATATACCTTCTCCAACAGTAATGAAATTCAAGGCGGTGCACACAGATTAATGTTGTTATTTATTATTATGTATATAATTTCATTGAAGTGCATAGCACTGTACAGATGAAAAATAAGTGCATGACCCTGACATTAATACAAGATGTTACACACTGCAGTCGAAAAGCGGCTGAAGTTTAAGGCAGTAATCAGAAGGAAAATGAAGCATTATAAGTATGTGTTACTGCAAATAGGAACAATGTTTAACCAGCAAATATTCTATGAAGATTGAGCAAAAATAAAATAGAACCAGGGGGACTAACTAAAGGAAGTTAGTAAAGCAGCTTCACTAAATGTCACTGAGGGTAAGACACTAAACTTCTAACAATTTCCACCCTTTTAACACCACCATTAGGTCTGAAAATATTTTTAATATTTTTTTGAGCATCAGAAAGACAAAAGAGAAGAGCATTGCAGAGAACACACTACCCTTCAGCTTCTAAAACTGAACAGTACATGTGCATACGTTTTCACCAATGCATCAATTTGTTTGACAATCCCTGGCATGCAGAGAAGGATCAATAACAAGACAGCAGACATCACTCCTAGTAACTAACTACAACAGCTTTTCTCCATTCTGTTGTCTTTTTCACACTTTTCTGGTAGTTCAGATCACTACTCTTACATAGACGTGCAAGAATAACTCTGAGGAGGGCAGTAACATTACAGGGACAGTCCTGTCTTGTGTCTGCACTTAACCAAAGCTACAGAGACTGAAATCAGTTGTCTTACTGAACTTCATAAGTCTTAAAAATGGAAAACTTATGGAAGAAACCTGATAATCAGACAGGAAAAAAGAAAAATGCAGTATCTATCTGTGAGTCATAGACTTTCATGAGCTGAAAGTCATACTCTCACAAAATATCATATTTCACAAACATACACAGACCTTCTTACTGTTTATTGACTCCTAAGCTGAAAAAAACTTTTTCTTGAAAATTAAAGGGAGATTATTAGGGTTTTTTTGGCTTTTTTTTTGTTTGTTTGTTTGTTTTTTTTTAAAATCTGGCCTAATGGAATAGCAAGCTAAGTGGCTTAAAAATCACAGAAATCTCCAAAAAAATCCCCGAATCCATTGTTTTGTCGTTGCTGCTTCACAGAACCTTTTTATATTTCTATGGGTCTAGAACAGTGAGCTGTTTGTTTCCATAAACAGCCTAGCTAAGTAGCAGATGTTTCCTTGGGCAGTTATTCAAGATATCTAGAAAAAAAAATCCCTTTGCTTTCCAGGCTTCTGACAGCTTTGTTTCCAGCTCCTGACTTCTTTTCCCTGCTGAAATGTTCAACCTTTATAGCAGGCCTGCACAACAGGTGGGCCGTGGGTCTCTTGCAGCTTAAAAAACCATTTGTTTGGCCCATCAGCTGCTGAGAAGCATCATGTACTGTTTGATTTGCCCAGCTGCCAAGAGGCAGCAACAAGATGTCCAGCAGAAAATGCGTATCTCCTGGCTTGTCACTGATCCCACAGAATGCATGTATCTCCTAGTCAGCCACCTGGTCAACCAGCAGACGTAGAGCTTCAAATCACACACATGCATTGCCTCACAGGTCAGAGAAGTGGCATAATAAGAAAGATCTGAGATATTCAGAAGTAATATTTGGCAGGTGGGGAGCTTGATACAGAGGTGGAAGGAAAATGGTAAAGTAATAACAATACAAGTGAAGCTGAAACAGTGTTGAAACGGGTCAGCAGAGATGAAAGAAGGTCACATGGGAAAAGTGAAAATGTATTTTCATTCTGAAAATGACCTGATAAATCCATTTGAGAATCCTGGCTCTATACTAACCACAAGTACCTTTCTGCTAGACGTCCAGTGCAATAATAAATGAGTAACAACAAATCCATAGTATTTACTACGCAGTAATAAAAATGGAACAACTGAGAAGCAAGTGTCAACTCAATCAAAATGTACAATTTGCAAGTTGAAATATACATATATATATTTAATACTTCTAAGATGCTTTAATGAGAAAAGAAGGCAAGAAAAAACTTGGTAAAATGTATAAAGAATTAGGTGCTTTGCTTGTCTTGGGTTTAATCAATTAATACTGTAGAGAATATATGAATATTGGTTTACATGGCATTACACAGACAGATGACCTTGTCTTGAGGTGCTACGGGAGCAAATAAAATTGCTTTTGATTAAGAGGAAGGGGGACACAGAGATGAACAGACAGAAATGCAAAGATAGGAGACAAAAGCCCTGGAAGAAAGATGCAATTATTGAAGGGACTCTACAGAAGGATAATGGATAAAAGAAGTGGACTTGATGCTGGTCATCACAGTCAATATAATGGTCAAAATAAATGAAGGAAAGACTAAAGAAAAGATGTTTAGTTAAATGTGCTGCAAAGAGAACTGATGCCCCCAGAAAAGAAATAGATGTTCTGCCATTTGAGGATAGTGAAAACTATTTTTAAAAAATCATTAGTTAATTTGAGAGTAGTCTTGCACTGGAAAATGTGTCCTATGATTAGGAGCCAACAGTAATCTTCTCTTAGTCTACAAACATAAACTCATATAAAAATTAAAATTTAGATAAATTAGGACATGTATTGGAAGTAAAGACAGAAAATGTAACTAGAGGGAGTGACTGACACTGGTTAGATGCATAGACAGAAACACTGAAACCAGTGCACTGGAAGACACTGTGAAAAGGAGCTAGTCATAACAAATGGTTGGCTGACAGTAACTGAGACTGAAGTTGGAGGAAAAGAGGAATTTGGGCTGACTAGAAAAGAACAGGAACCAGTGGTTGAAAATAGAAGGAAAGATGAGGGACAAATAAAGAAAGTCAGGTAAAGTTATCTGAAGTCTCTTAGAGAGAGAAATCCTGACAAGTAACTGGATATGTGGCATATGGATGGATTATTATGAGCCAATATCTGGAGACATCTGGATCTTGATTAACAAGGATATTAAGTGTAAGAATTTAAATTAGAGGTTGGAATTATGACTGGGTATAAATAGAAACTTGCATTGAAGGGTGAAGCAAAAAAGAGGCAAGAAAGAGATTATGAAATCTGAAAATGTGTATTAGGACTGCTACAAAGGCCAGAGATGAGGAAGAAACAAGAATAAGAAAACTTGATAGAGACGCTCTTAAAAGTGATAGAGGTTACAAGAAAAATGAAAGGATGATTCTGTGCTCAAGAGCATGAAATGTGTCCCAACATTGGTATTATTTATCTCAACAAGTATCTGTAAAACCCCCACGCAAAATGGTCATTCCTTAGACTACATAATATGCTCATAATATGGTATTACAGTTTATCAGTTACTTTGTTAGCTTTGCCATTGTGAATTTGAAGATTTTAGTCCATAAGGTTGTCAGATGTGAAACTTCTGACTTTGTAGTCTACTTGTTATAAAGAAAGCCCTAGGAAATGGTTATCTAGGACATATCAAACGGTGAAGCAAAACACTCAACTGTTAGGAAACGCCAAAATTAAGATTTAACATATGAAAGAAATTGAGATAATCACTCACATCTCTTCTGTAAAGCATAATATCTAATGACGAAAGTATTACATATAAACCAGGTATTATATAAAGCATGAAAACACACATTGAACACTGAAGATAAAGAAAATATTGGTTAGATATCCATTTATTCAACTACATCCTTGTCCCCTGCACTGAATGAGACAGGGTACTGTGAAAAATAGAGTATCTAATCATATAATTAAAGATTATATCATGATGCATACACAAAGACTGTTGAACAAAGATGCGGAAGACAACTTTAATTCTACCATTTCCTAATTTTGGAATGCTTGACTTTACAGCCTTGATAATGGCCTTTTCCAATAAAGTTTTTGATCTCATAAGAAATATCATCACACATTTCCACATGCTTTTGTCCAAGATTTATACATCAGAAATAGAACTGTGCGCATAAGCTTCACAGAACCATCAAAAGTTTCTTTTCAATGTGGAAGTCCTTCAGATAGCTATCTTTCAAACACAAATATACCAAGAAAGAACCAAGGACTGCCATTCTATGAGATTATTACACTGGTTTTGCTTGTTGAAAAATAGATTAAGCAAGCCTCAAACGAACGCAGAAAACAATTTACGTTAGGTTTTCAGGCAAATGACAGAACCTGTATCTAAGCATTTTTTATTAACGTGAAGGGCAGCTGCAGGGCAGCTTTCCCCTAGTACTTAGGCAGCAAAATGCACACACTAGATTCTGGTATGGGCTAATATAAATCACAGTTTCTTTCTCGCTCTTCCTCAGTAGCCTTCGAAGGCCTTACCAGTAACTTCATACAGGACTATGCAGTCAGTGAGCTGAGCTGCAGTTGCTTTCTCTCTGTTCCTGGATCTGCTTAACATCTCCATTTCCTGCCTTGTCCTGTCTAGGAGGGAAAAAGAGATCTGGCCCTGGAAGGTTTTACGTGCATGATAGCCGAGTGACTTTTTTTTATATCAGGAAAGCCTAGTCTGAAGCCATTTAGCACTACACTTAACTGCACTGCTAATATGAGCCTACAAAAAAGGTGGAGAACTGGAAAAAGGAGAGAAGAAACAGTCAGTGGGAAAGGTCTTAGAAAGCGAAAGTTCATTTTGCTATGGGACAGGGAGAGTAAGATAACAGACTCATTTGGAGAAAGGCTGATAATGTGCTAGAAGGAAAAAAAGTATTTGCAGCATAATAAGGAACTGAGGTATGAAATTTTGATTGACAGACAAAAGAAACAAAATTTGCACTAGAGAAGAATGAGGAAAAATTAAGGAAAAATTCACTGAAAGAGTGGAGTAGGGCAGGAAAACTTTGAGGACTGGTAAACTGCGAAGGGTGTCTTGGAACACAAACAGACATTTAGGAAAAAAAAAGATATGCCTGAGAATTCATGGAAAATGAACAGGGTGAGAAGACTTTAGCAGAAAATGATGGAGCTGATTTCAGAAGAAGCTGGACTGATGCCATGTAGACTTAGAAATTAATTGGAAGAAAGCAGAAAAGACACAAGCTGAGACAATTGCTAGAAAATAGGAGAGAAATGGAGAAGATAAACAATGTAGCAGCCTGAGAAGCAGAAAGTTTGGTTAAACTTCCTGTTCTTATCAAGATAGCTTTGGGAGAAAAGCATAAAACAATTTAGGAAAAGGATGACATGACAGGGACATCATATGAAAAGAATGGTCAATGGGGAAGATGGTGCAGAAGTGGAAAAAATTTAGATTAATTTAGACAATGCGTAGAGGTAGTGGTTGATTAAATGGAATGAAGATGAATGTACAGGACATGGGAGGGAAACTACTGGGAGACAGAAAACTGGGAATGTGGGATTTATAGAGGAAAAGAAAAAATAATAATGTAGGCAGATAAATACATGGTAAGTAACCAGATGGGGAAGAAAAAGTCGATGGAAATCAGAAAATAAAAGCGGCAGTAAATGTAATTGTTCTAGTGCTTAGTAAGAGGTCTGGTAACAAAACAGTATATAAAAGTCAAACATTATCTTTGTATGGTACCTTTTAGTGTGGAATGAGGGGGTCTTGGGAAACCGGATGGGGAGCTAGGCATAGGCATCTAGTGAACCTACAATATGTATGGAGAAGAGGATAATCTGCTTTATTTTTATTTTAAACAGAAGCAAGAAAGACAACATTTAAAACCAGTGTCTACACCAGTTCCTAACAACTTAGTAACTGTATCTGTTAAAAATATATAAGTATATTTGAAACCCATAATTGGGATATTTATTATGATTATTTGTTAGCATTTAATGGAAATTCCAGCAAACTGTTATCTACTTGGTACTTAAAAAAAACAAACCCAACCCTAAAATATCCTTTATTGCTTCTTTTTATAGTCTTACATTCAAATTACTTTTTATTAGCTCTACCATTTTACAAAAGACTTTACATGAACTAAAAGTGAATCTGAATGAGTGCTACATGATGAAAAAGAGAACATATCCCATTTATTGACAAATGTAATTATTTTTTATGCTTAAATTAGTCCTACTCCATATTCTCAAAAGTGATATTTAAAAATATCAACATTAAATATAAATAGTAGTTAAAAATCTTTATTTTTAGTTATTAAATCCTTGAACAATATTTTCTTAAATGCTGAAATTAACACTTCGCATTTCAATTCTTTCACTTCCCCACAGAATGCTTCAGCTTTCCAACTTTTGTTTGCTTAGTTATAGAACTGCATAGCATGCTTAATACAGTAAGCTGAAAAAAATCTAATGATTGTGGATAGAGAGACTATTACCCCAGACATGCTTTGATACCAAAACATAGATATATTTTTGAAAGGAATAAGAAAAGCATAAATATTTCCCTAGTAAGTAATCTGAAGTATGAAAGAGGTAGTATTATATTCTTCATTATGGAATATATTGTATATTCTATAGAATAATTCTTCTATAGTGCATACTAGGTTATACAAAACATCACTTACAAATAAAATGTAAGGACGTAATTGAAATCTTGCAAAATCGTAAAGCCATGGTCTTTGTTGCCCCAATGAAAATTCAAAAAAGTTTTCAAAAAAGACCAGTTTCACCCACTGGATAACTTTTGTAGAGTTTCGCTGCTAAATTCTCCAAGGAGCCCATCTGTACTGAGCATGCTTTATTCCAGTGTTGCAGGAACGAGACAGTTCTTTCCCTGCAACTCTCTCTCCTCTTTCCTGCAAACAATTGCCATGCTATATATTGAGATAAAAACAGAGGAACTGACTTTGCTTTTCTCTCAGTGTTTCTCTCCCTGATATCCAGACAGATGCAGAAGAAGAAACAGAACGTGTACTGAAAGCAGCAGGGAATGTGATGGGGAGGTCAGGGGGAAACAGAGAATACATAGTGAGATGTGGTACCAAACAGGAAAGGCTGGCAATGGGAAATGTCAGTGCAGCATGGACTTAAGAAAGGGCTGGACGAGAGGAGAAGGCAACTGGAAGGGTCAGACAGAGACAGGGGACTGGGGGTTACTGAGAAGAGAAAGAGGTTGTCATTAAAAAACTAATGAGGGTGGCACAAAACTGAGTTCAGAAGAGAATGGTGGAAGAATGTGAAGTTAGGAAAAAGAAACAAAATGTAATGCAGAGCAAGGCAAGAGTGAGATTAGCCATTGACAAAAGCTGGAATTGGAGTGAGGAGGGAAAAACTAGGAGGAACTGGCACATACAGTGATACAGGGTAAGGGGGACAGAGATAAAAGGGGGTTTATGGTGAAAGGGAATCCCGCTTCCAAAATTGGAAGTGAACACAAAGAGTCCTGACACTCAGCATTACTTGTCTGCCATTAACTATTTCTTGAACTATTTCTGAAACCTGTCAGCCCATAATAGCCAATCCACAATGACTTAAGCTCCTACAGTTACATTTGTGCTCTAAAATTCCTGAACTGTTGTATGACAATTAAGCTGAATATTAATTGATAAGAAATTACAGCTCTATTTCTTTCTTCTTTTCTTCCTTTTCCTCAAAAAAAAAAATCCTATAATATGTTAAGGCTGCAAAGTAAAGACAGAAAATGTCAGAATTAAGGTTGCCTTTACAATGTGTTCCAATATCACGATCAGAATATATTATGGTCCCATTTTTAATTAAATAATCATTTGTGGGTTGTTTTTTATTTCCTTGCACTACCTTGGACAGATAAGATCTTGATTTGTTGTAGAAATGGAAATATATGAAATGAGCATAAGTAGGCAGAGGATAGCTGGAAAAGAATGGATAATTATGGTTAAAAAGCCAAAGTGCTGTTTCTGTATAGTTGGGGATAAGTCCTTTAGAACACATACTTGCAAAATACTCAGTAATTATGTGCTGCTCATTTTATAAATAACCAGCGTAGTATCTCAGCCCATAAATGAAACTGAACAGTGATTTTAGATACACTGAACACATTTGCCAAAAATGCAAACTATCCTGAAAAAATAGGTCCTAGCTACTCGAAAGTTGAGCAAATTGTAACCTTAACCTTTCTGTGACTCTGCTTCCCAGCTTTCAAATAGGAATACTCCAAATTTCACATTCTTGTAGGAATGTGCTGAAGATAAAGTAATTGCAAAATTGCAAATTGCTCAGGTACTGCAGTGCCTAGTGTAACAGAATAGCCTCTCAAGAAATTAGAAGTCATTCTTTGCACCAAACAAAGTAACAAAATGACGATTATAACAAAATGACATAATGACTGGATTCTTACTGAATTAATTATGTCAAATGGTGCTTTAAATAAGGGATACATTTTATGGGAAGGAAAACAGGATTCTGGAATAACAAACCTCATAACATGTACCTGCTTCCCAGGCAACGTTTAATCTGGCATATTCCAACTTCTAAATTATTGACTTTGCAGACATAACTTGATTTAAATCTAAACATTTTTGTTTATATACATGTGTTCAACTTCCATAAGAACTTATTACCTCTTCTGTATTTGTTTATATGCTCAATACATTAAAAGCTTGTGGACTTTTTATTCTGTTGTTACAGCCTCCTTGTGGCACACCAGTAACAACTCTTTAGGAGTTAGAAAAAGTGTTTAAATGACACACAGAAGATGTCAAATGATACTGTTAAGATTATTGACTTCAAAATACAAAACAAAGGCAATTGAGACTGATTACTGAAGCTAATCATTTTAGGCTTGTCTTCATTTCCAATTGAAAAGAAATGCTTTTTTTATTGTTTAGTGTTCACATAGGTAGATTTAGCCTGTTGACTAGAGAAGATGTTACAACATAAATACTATCTTAAAAATTTTCTCTTTACTATTATATTGGTGTTGACAATATAGATATGTACATTCAGATTCACAGGAGAAGTAATGTGGCTCTCTTTAGTATTTAATGTATAAATTTACTCAGTAGATAAATTTTATTAAAATGTAAATAAAGGAATATGGTAAATGAAAAATCCAAGAAGGGAATAACCAGTTTATTTATCATTAATGCTCAGAATAGCTTATTGAAACACACCTTTCAGTAACTGCAACTGTGTATTAGCTATGAAATTCTCATCATGCCTTAAATGTTACCCATCAGGTTTAGCCATTTATATAGTTAAAAGGATTAAAATGTTTCAAATATACCTTTAAAAACAGTTATCTTGCTCTAACTATACATATTCACAAAAACTGCATTCAGCATGTCTGAAATTCGACCCAATACTGCTTCAAATTAATTATTATTCTTTAATTGCTCCGTATAAACAGAAATGACCTATTAATTTAAGGAAAATCCATCAGCACAGAATGTATTCTCTCTTATAAACAAGCAAGATGAACTTGACCTTGCTTGAACTTGTTTTGATGTGGCCCAGATGGTAGGCTACATGCTTGAATAGCAGTCTAAAGCTGAGGAAAAACTCATATAGCAAGATCTAGATTTATAGCCTTTTGCAAATTCCTACCTTGTATTGTCCTTTCAGCATCTGTTCTGCCCCCGCTGCGGTCAGCTTCTATCTCTGGGGTCAGAGAGTCTAGAAACATAGAAAGGTAAGACTGACACATATTTCATTTGATTCTTATAGCCCTTTTTACAACCTGTTACTCCAATGCTGAATTACAATACAATCAACCTTTGTCAGTTTTTTTAATGTTGAACAATGACTGGAGGCCAGGACAATTTTTTGTTAGACTAGGAAGATTAACGAGCAATAGATTTTTCAAGCATAAAGGGGTGGGGGGAGAAAAAGAAGAAGAAAAAAATTGACTTCTCAAGCTAATAATATAAAATTGTCCTAGTTTGGACATTCTTTGCAGTGAGTTTATTTGCACTTACTATATAAAGTAATAAAACCATAAAGAGAGATGCCTCACTTGGATAAAGGAAGGAGATTTTATTTTTTTTCCCCTCCCATCATGTTATAAATTTTCAAAATAACAAGCTTCTTTTGGCACTTAAATTGAAACTTAATGACACAGAGGCAAAAACTGGCTTCTTACCATTTAGGACCCTGAGACTATCTGTTGAAGCTGCCTGTTTCAGTGTCTGTTCTGCTTGCTCCCGTCGTTTAGTCTCAAATTCAAGTGCTTCCTGCAATTTCCTCTTTGCCTTCTTTTCCTTCTTTAGACGTTTCTGAATTATTGCTGGGAAAAAAAAGAAAATCAGTGTACTCAAATTTGGATCTGATAATTGGCTCCATGTTTACCTATTAAGAGTTCTGAGAAACAATCCAACTGCAACAGTTCATATGAATTGATTTGTTATAAAATACCAATTTACATTACTTGAAAGTTGCTGCAATCACACTGGGATCTTCTAAAAGCTATTGTTCTATACTGTGGTATTAAAAACTATAGGTCTTATTCAGCTATAGCATATAGTATTTTTTTTTAATAAAAAGAGAGAATCTGTGAATGTCCAAATCAGAAAACCTTGGACAGGCAAGGAAATGTACTTTCTCCATTATCTGACATAGATATGCCTGCATCTCTGGAGGTCAGGTGTTTTTTTGGGATTAAGTCCACCATTTCAGCACACAGTATAGACATAGTGATGAAGTTCTCGCCTGCCTGCCTGCCTGCTGCTCCTCTCCCACAAGAGGGAGATCTGGCTGCTTGGGTGCCCGGGCTGCAGGAGGAGCTCAGCCCCGACTCTGCTGTGGTCCTCGGATCCTTAAGGAAAGGGCCTGAGCTTTCTCACTCCCCACCAAGCTGCTGGTTCTTCAAGCCATCTGGCTTGTTGGTGCCCAGTCTTTTCCCCATATTTATTTCTTATCCACATTTTCCTTTGTCCTTCCCTTTTTCTTGTTCTCTTTCTCTGGCTCCTGTCCCATCAGCCAACTAACCTTGGAGAACTCATAGCAAATCCTGCACAGCATAAATACTCGCACAGTGCTGGGTTCCCCTCCTCCTCAAAGGTAAAAAAAGTAAATGTAAATATTACTTTGCTTTGCAAAATGTGGGGGGAAATATTAGGAAAGGAAGGAGTATTTTAAAATTAAGCATTAAAAGGCTCTTTAGAAAAATGTTTTCCTTGTATCTATTCAGTTCAAATTTAGGGTTTTCAGGGATGTGCATGTAAGAAGCTTAGTTCTCATAAGACCTTTCCTGGAGAGTCTGTTATTTTGACACTAAATAAAAAGTTATCTACTAAACGACTAAATAATTTTTCACCTGCACTAAAAGAATTATCCTTACTACAACCAGATTGTAGGTGAAACTAGGTTTGACTGCCAAGATCTATCTAGCCCTGTATCTCACTCAAAAGTAACCTCCGGTATATGTCTAGGGATGAATTATGGAAAAGGTAAAAATATACTTCCATAAGTCCATACTCCCCATTTCCAGTAGTCTGTGGTATCTTTCACAAAATGCAAATAATGAAACTTTTAAAGAGAACCATCATTGCTATTACTATTTAATGTACATGCTAAGAATAATCCCTTTTTGTGTGATCTTGGATATTTTGTGTTACTATACAGAACTATGCAGACAAAAAATGAATATAAGCACATACTCTGTAGTCTGAATAGCTACATAATTTACATCCAAGACTTTGGAATTTTGGTTCTTTCTCATTTTGTATAGTACCAACTATTTTACAGGCTAATTAGCTTATACTATCAAAGAACATCTAGTATCTATACAAAGGCTAAACTAAATACATTTTGAATCATTGCATGGTTTTAATGTTTTCATTATAAGTACTTTGAAAGTGATTGCAATAAATGAGAAGGAAACATATGTTGCTTTCTGAATTAAAATGTCATCATGGTTGACACACTGTAGATGTGTACAGCGGTTGGAGTCAGAATTAGCAAGCCCTTACTGTGTAGCTGCTCACAGAAGAGATATTATCCTACTTTCACCAGTTGATGAGACGCATCCTACAGCCTTAGGAATCACTAATTGGAATATTTACAAAGAAAGGAAACTGTACAGCAAATAAGCAACTCTGTAGATCATATAGTAGCAGTAGTGAATTTAACGTTCAAAAAATGGCAAAAATATTTAGATGTAGCCACTAAAGATATCTGACTTATGTTAACATGACAAGGAAAAGACAGATGTTGCCTAATGCTGAAGATCCCATTCACCTAATGGGTTTTGACCTCTATGTGACACAGTGGCTTGTGTTTCTATTCTGCAGCTTTTAAGTGTATTTCAGTTTTTTCATGCAGTATCTCTTAACTTAACAGGGTTATGGTACGCTTCTCCCATCTTGCTCAATCTTCTGTTAAGATATGTGAAACTTTCCTTAAGACATGACACTTGCTATCTGGAAAAGTAATAGTAGGTAAAGACTCCGATGTATTTTTCTACCTTTAATTGAAGAATAAATTCTCACAATAATTGCAATCTGGCCTTATTTTTTCTTTCCTACTTGGATCTGTTAATTTTAAATAATAATGCATTGCTTTTCTTTCTTTTGTACAGAAGTATCCACTACCAGTGACAGTGATATTCACTATATTTGCTTTGCTCCATATCACCATTAAGTGTTCAAACCCATTCCTCTGGTCTGACTCTTTTACCAATGCAGTATCATCATTAGAGGGATACATATAAAAAAGCAGGTAATGCACCATGCTGAAAATAACACTGTCAAATATTTCAGTACCCTGAACAAAATAAAGAACTAATCCATGCTCTTTCCTGACATACAACTTGGAGTGAAATTAATTGTGCTTAATTTTAACTGCTCAAAACATATGCGTCTAGTCCAGCTTAGTCAACTATATTCCCTCTGGAGTTAAAGAGAAGAGAACGAAGTCTTCACAATGTAATTGACTCCACCTACCTGCCTGAGAACAGCATATACAAATCTCTTTATCAATCAGAAATGGAATTCGTATTAGCTTAAATGAGGTGCTTAACTTTTAGATGGCAAAACTCAATTAAAGTCAGATGGGTCCCCCCCAACCTCTTATATTGTGCATGTGATAGCCTAACTCTAAAAAAGAATATTTGAGTGGTTGCGAGACACAGAGGTAGAAGGATGTGAAGAGTAACCAAGTTTTTTTACAAAAGTACTTTAAAAGTGTAAGTAGTGCAATTGTACTGAGCAAAACAAGCCAGTTGCGGACAAAGGGACAATTCATTAAACAGCTGTGATAATAGTTAACAGTAGTCTTTAAAAATGTATTTGCAAAAGTTTAAAAAGGGAAATTAATGATGTGACAGTTCTACCCTTAAATGTGTCAAGGCATGAAACAGGATTACATTGTGTACTTACTGCTAGCATGTTAGTTAAAGGTATAATGATACCGTTTGTGAATCCAAGTGTTCTTGGGATTTCCTATTTAGCTGGTTCTCGGAAAATTAAACTGGACAAGAAGAGAGTTATAACTTTAGCTCTGCACAAATACATATCTGACTTGTCATGGTCTGTGTTAAACAGCAAGTGTTCTCCAGAGGTTAACTGTCCCTTACAAAATAATTAGATGCTATTAAAGGGCAAGACATACATATATGGAAGAATGGACCCATAAAGAAAGATGGGAACGTGCTCATAATGCAAATAGTTAATGCAAATCACTGTAAACTGCCTTACCTTTACTATCAATGAAATTTAAAGTCTTTAACATTTATATGCTTTACAGTGGGCTGATGTTAATGTTTGAAATGCTATTAATGCCACTGCCTTATCAAGAAGGACCTTAACTGTACCATCTACAAACATGCTTGATCTGCTATTCATTATAAAGGGCTTATGTATTACCATCATCTTTATATTTATTACATACAGTTTGCCTAAATATGCAATATGCACCCTAAATATGCACCCTAGCACATAAGAACAGAGACAAGAGTTCCTAAAATCTTGCAGATTCTTAAATTTGATTCAAATTGTCTTTGAATTAAGTAACTGTCTCCCAACCTGCCAAAGTCCATCACAGCATCTATGGCATTTATAATTGTGTTGTGTATTACTGAGGTGATACATTATATTCAAGAAAAACACTGAGAAAAAGGAAAGTCCTTGTTCTAAATCCCATGCATTGCAGTCAGCTTGGACATAACATAAGGTAAGGGGGAAAAGTTTTGATCAAAGAGGTGTTTGATAAAAAATTAGGCTTCCTAAGGGAATAAATTACAAGGTGTTTATGTCTGCTCAATTAAGATACCTCTGTTCTTTTGCTCCACAGCCAACTGTTTTTCAAGTGTTTCCCTCAGTTCTCGTTCCCTGAAGAGCTCCATCTTCAGTTCTGTCTTTTCCAGTTGGACCTGTTTCTCTTGAGCTCTGGCATTGTCTATAGCAACCTTTAGTAGACCCTGTTCAAAGATAAAATTGGATAATATTTGAAGACTGTTAGAACAGCTGATACACTAAATAATTCTGTTATTTTTTCTTGATTAGTCATGTGAGATTTTTACAAATGAAATAATCCTGTTTCAGAGTCAAAGCCTCTCAGTTGTTTCTCAAAAGAAAAAATTTACTGGAATTTACAAATGGGCAAAAACCTGTAAAAAGCCAGAAGTCAAGTTTTCCCACAAAATGCAAACTCACCTTTGACTGTGCATGTAACTAATGTGAAGAAGTTATAGGGATAGGTTTATTCTTTGTAAGAGATAAAAGAGACAAGCCTACATCAGGCACCTGCCTGTGATCAAAACAAAAAGCTTTCGTCTTGAAAAAGCATTGGCAGTCTCACAGTCACATCATCCACAAAACAGCAAATTCAATCTCTAGCACAACTCAAGCCAGTGGAAATTACTAAAGACAGAAAGGCCCTTTTTGCCATTTTGCTACTTGTTATTGTTAATTGTTATTATTTTCACATATTTCAATATTTCATAGAGATTCCAAGGAAGACAGGGTTATTGGGATGCTAAGCAGAGGACAGTCACAAAACAGGAAGATATCTCTGTTTTAAAAAGTCCATTCTCTGACCTTGTACAACTGTTACCTCACAGTAGAGAACAAAACACAATCATCTCTTAATTTCTTGACTTGAGGTAGTTGAAATAAACTCTACCCTTTTTTGTTGTTATTGTATCAGGAAATAATGCTTCAGCTTATGCTAAACGTCTCTTAAGAATTTCAACTTCACAATTTCTTTTTTTGCAAGGAAACAGGAAGATACTCGCACAGCTAGTAACCTGATAGTTAGGACACTAAAATAGGGTATGAAAAAGAGAAGGAGAAATGGAATTGAAATAAATGAACATGGCAAGAGGAAACATTTCCTTTTCCATTTTCCAGAAGCTTGACCATCAGTCGATGGTTGATTCTTGAATTTCTCCTCTTGAAGCTACCATAATAGAATAGATAATTAAGCATGGATATGCATATATGAACCTCCATGGATACGAACCTAACTCTTCTGTATCCTAGTCAAGTCTCCTAACAACTTAACTGTAGAGATAATTTGACCCAACAGAGATTTAATTACTGATATAAAGCAAAACAATGTCAACAAGGGAGATTGAAGAGTACTCCCCAACAGCTCTGCTAGGGAAGCATTCAGCTAACAGATAAAAGGTTCACACTCAAGACCCGGTTTCAGAACAACCACACTACAAACATGAAATCACATCCCCCAACTCCCAAGTAAGCTTCACCCCTCAGGCACACTTCCTAAATTGGATTCTGGGTTGCATGTTTTTTCACTAAAATTGTTTGAGACACCTACAAAAAGGAATGAAAAAAGGAAGCCAGTATGATGATACCTGAGAAATGGAAAATATATTTTTCATGAGTGTTAGTATGCACATTTATCCCACTCGTCTTCCCAAAGTCAATGACTGCTTTGAAATTTCTGTCCTTCAAACTTCTCTTTTATGTCTTTTTTCAGAGCCTGTTATTTTCAGTACTCCTCATCCTCATTCCTAACTAAATTTTTGCCTCAAGTGTTGTCTCATTCAGAACCTAATGCTTTGCAGCTCCATTACGCTTCAATCTATTAAAGCCCGCAGGAGCTGAAAGAACTCAACACCTTCTGACTGCAAGAACCAGATGGTCACCAAAATTATATGAAGTATGTAAGTATAGAACTGCATCTGATAATATCTAACATTGGTAACACAACATATGTGCTTACAAATATGTGTAGTTTTAGCAGTTTTCTTTAAAAGAGCCAAATGCTATTCTAAAATAGCCAAAACAAAAAAGTATTTTGTGTTGAATGTTAAACCTGGATGACTACTAAAGAAAACCACATAAAGCTCTACAAGTATTTGCAAAGTAAAATACAATTTGAAATATCTGTAAAGCCTTTCCAATCAATTTTTTAAAAAAGTTAATATACACCTGAATTTTGTTCCCTTCCCCTGCCATATTATCCTACGTCTACAGCCACCATAAACTATGTTTTCTGTATAGGATGCATTTAAAGTAGTAAGAAATTGAAGTAGGAGTTGCTTATCAATACTTGCTTCTGGCTTACACTTAAGGTCTAGAATGTTTTAATCTCCTCCAATTCATCACTCCCTGGAACATGCAAATCACCCACATCACTAATAAACCAGATCAAGTGAAATTACATGAAAAGCATTTGTTGATGAAAACCATATTGTCAAGTAAGTTTAAAGCTGTGAACACCCTCCTCCCAAATTCTTACAATCCATCTTGTTTAACAATAAAATCGAGCTGCTAAAACAACTGCCATCTTTACTCAATTCAACTACATTCATGTATATGTTTCTTCTTCATCAGGAACAAACAATTAGTAACAAATGAAAGAGATCATTACATCAAGTGCCCTTTTAGATCACCCCAATTAAAACTTTAGTTTAGCTGTATTTTAATTCTAAGATACCAAATTCTAATTTTCTGCTCTGATTGCTCTTGTTGACTTATCTTTGAAAGATGTACACTCAGTGCAAAGCTTAGAGATTATTTAGCAAGATGCCAATGTTGGCACCACTTAATGTGTTGATTGGTTGTATTATCAGTAGCAGTTTAAAATAAATTACTATTAAACTATTATTGTCCTTGGCTGACAAAACACAATATTTTGGTGTTCTTTAAATATGAAACAATCATTATGAATAAACATGGAGAATAATGCTAGAGTGTAACATGGATGTGTGTAATTTTATATTAAGAGTTGCTGCAAAGTACAAAGCTGCTAAAAGCATATTACATTTTCTATTGAATTTCTACACCACACTTCCTCCTCCAACCTTTCCTTTTTTTATACTTGCTGCTAACGTAGCTAATGGTAATACATTACCTATTGCTGCTGATTATGTCTGAAAAATATTAGCTTTTTGGAGCCAAGACCCACTAGGGACTACTTATAAGCCACACAAAATTAAGTTTCATTTTTAGAAGTTAAATCAGTGCACATCAGTAGGCGACCAATGTGGAAAAAATCTGCACTAGAGCCAAACTGATGCATATGCAAAAGAACTGTTGCTGCCAATGACAGCTCTAATGCAAAAATACTGGAAACATTCAATATCTTCCTGTATTCAATGCAGAAGGGGGTGAAAAAAAAAAGCCAACTAAAAAGTACAGCATCTAAAAGACATCAGGGGCCCTTGGAATGGGAATAGCAATTTCAGAGTTGCATGAAATTCTATTAATTCTCCCAGTGGATCAGCTGTAAAAGATTATACAAAATACAGTATGTCCAACTTGTATTTGCTATGGTTAATCCTCTAACCTGATATTAAATCAATATGCTGCCAATGACAATGGGAAATGCAGTGCAACACAGGACATTAACAAAAAGAAAATCTTTCCCTTTAGGGAAGGTCAGATGTTATGGAGGCTGGATAATGATAATTGTAGTGAACATGCTCAGGTTCCAGATTTGTTTTTAATACAGTATGGCTCTATCTGGAGCCAAGCTTTAAACATGGCACGCCATACTTCCCCTCTATGTCAATCTTAGTAATTTTTTAAAATTTCTATTTAATGTAAAAAATGGGCATTTTTACCCCCTGGAGATTTACAGATCATTCTGATTTCATTTGTTTACTTTAATGCACTTTTAATATTGTCCATTGATAAATTGTTCAGAAATGCCCCAAATAAAAAACTTGATATATGGTTGAAGTTTCTTTCCATTCTCTGATGTATCTGAAAACACTATCATGGTAGGGCAGTCTACTGATCTTATAGAAATTAAACATATATAAAACCTCAACTCAGCCTTAAAGCCAGTATTACTCATCATTATTTTTTTTTAAATGCAAATAATATGTTGCCTATTTTGAAAGGGGTAGAGGGGAAGGTATATAGAAGCTATTTCTCTTTCTATCTACATCTACAGTATGCTCCACCTAATATAATTTAGTTAGCTACATAGTCATATGTGACATCAAAACTGTCTTACTAGCCAGACCAGTGGTCTATCTAGAAGGCCATATCCTGTTTCCAACAATCACCCACAGTGAGTGAAAAAAAAGGAAAAAAATAGAAAAAAAAAACCCAAACAAAAAACTAGAAGAACAAGGCATGCACACAGTGAAGCTTTCATAGTCAAACCTCACAGCTTCCAGACATTTATAGCTTAGGGGCTTCCTTTTGCCATATCAGATATTCATGGTGAAAACACTTTCAAATAACATTGTTCTCTTTTAGTCAGGAAATTAAACATAAATTGTATGCTCTCACTATTAAAACTGTCTAGTGAAAGGCTTGCAAAAAATCAATATATATGTATACACACATATTTACTTAACTTTGCTTCAAAGGTAAATTTTTGAATATCTGCTATTTGTATCTCATTATTGACTTAGTAACACAAGCAAGGTAAGATGATCCCAGAAAGACATTTTTGTAATACCTCAGATTGAATATCTCCATCACAGGTAAAGGCATATTGCACAAGTATAAATGACATTTTCCCATTAACATTTTCTGTGAAAAATAAAACCATTCTCTTGAATTTTAGCAGAAGATAAATAAAATAACATGAAGGAAAACTGGGATTTTTACTGTATCCAGTGTTTGCAATATTTTTCTCTTGTGTATTTAGACATAGATGGTAACAGTGCAGGAGACTCACAGCAATAAAGCCACTAGTTTGCTTTATTTTCATTGGGGAATTTAGTTTGTAATCATGCATTTCTTTTATTAATATCAGTGGGATACTTGCAACTTATTTTACATATCTCTTTTAAAATACTTAGCAACAAGACTGTGTCAATACAACACAGGCTTAACAGAAAAACATAGTGATCACAATGTAATTAATTGAACCCTTAGATATTAATGGAAATTCAGCTCAGGGACAGCAAAGATTGAGACTCTAAAAGCTTAGAATAACATTACTATTACCCAAGAATAATGCAGTATCATGAAAGGCTATGGCTGTAACATATTTTGGCATAATTGGGCCACGATTCAAAAAGGTGAACTTACGCGAGGGATACGGAAACATTCTCACTACCACCCACACAGCATTTTGCTGTGACCCACCTTCCACCACCCTTCATCCTCCCTGCAGCTGCACACAGACTTCCAGCATTTAATCTGGAAGAAATCAACAAATATACATTGGGAAGGAACAGATATATCACTTAATTTAAGCTCTCTGGGGAAATTTATTTTCTCTTCCATTTAGATGTGCAGATACGCATCTGAATGAGAAAATATGTCCCTAATCTAATTTCTTTATTTTATGTGTGTATTTGTTTAATTATATTTTGCTACAGATTATTATTTGCATTTCAGCAGTCCCCAGCAAGAAACTGGTTGTTCTGGGTACTCAACTGTATGTTATTATCTCCTCTTTAAATGTACAAATAATTAAACATTGTATTTTTGTTTCACCAAATATTTATAGAGAAGTAAGAAAAATGTACATATGATATACAAAAGGAAATAAACCTAACTAGCAGCCCCTGGTGACAGTGACAGCAAATAGGCTGGTCTAACATTTGCCTAATATTACGAATTAGTGATTATGGGCTATCCATTTAACTTCAGCATGGATGGAAGACGAAGAATCACTTGTGTTTAGTGGCCAGTTTTAAAGGATGACTCGGACTTCTAAAATGGAAGTAAGTAGAGTTAAACACCAAGTTCAATCACCTAAGCTCTTCAGCACCTTCAAGACTTTCAGCACATTTTGTTTTCAATTATTAAAAGTGGTTAGAAATTTTTACTCACATACCCAAAAGCACTCACTCCACTGCAAGGTTTAGGATCCTCCTTATTGCTGAGAAAGGTCAAAATTAGAGTTCTTGGTGCCCATAGAGTACCCTAATTATGTTCCACTTTAAACCAGGACAGGCTCTGCAACTTCTTCAGGAGGCACCCAAGGCCTATATTACACAGATCCTCTGGATCCTGTACCTCACACAACTGAATATACGCAAGGGAATCACAGCACAGATGTCTAACATCACAGCCCTGCACATCGGTGTACTCAGAGGCTGCTTGCCTATGTACTCAAGTGACCATCGTATCCCTAAAATACAGGCAAACTCCAACACCACGTGTGGCTGGTCACGCACGCACCCCAGTCCAATGATGTACACTTGCATTTCACAAGTGGACGTATACCCTTTCTGTGAAAGGACACATCCATATTTTCAACATGCACGACCCTGCAGAAAAAAGAACAGTGTTTACCAAAGCCTCTCATCTAGCCTTTGGCTAGATTTCTGCTATTTTCTGTTTCAAAAGCACCTTAGTACTGGAGGCAGGGAATGGACTGTAGGCCACATGATCTTTTCTTACAAGTTAAATCTGCTCCATTGCTAGCACAGCTACAACAAGAGACTGGTGAGGTATCTTACTGCTTCACCTCCCCTTTGAATTCACATCTTTGTACTGAAAGGGATGGAAAATTCATCTGGATCAAAGGAGAGCAAAGAGGAATTTACCCAGTGACAAGAGTCCTTCTGACTCATGTACTATAAGTATCATGGGTTCCAGGTAGTGCTTACGCATTTCTTAGCAAGTCACAAATGAAACAGCAAGCAGAGATCATTGTGCAGAATCTTCTCTTTCCACAATTCCCATTAATGAGATTCAACTTGTAGTCAAATACCTAAAACTCAATTCTGAAAGTGTCAGTATCACAGTATCTAATTCATCTGTGGGCCTGGGGTAGCCCCCTCTCATTGCAATAAACACATTTTAAATGGCATTAATTAGAGAAACTGTCACTATTGTGCATGGGTTCTTGTAATAGACTCTACTGTTTTAAAAAGAATACTTAACTTTTTCTACACAGGCGAGAAAAATCAAACTAGTTATTTCTAAAAAATTATTATTATTTTTATTAAGAGGTTTTTTAATGTAATCTTGACAGAGTTTTAAACCTAGGGTGGGAGAAAAATGCTTTGATGGTCCATGAAAGGACTCCCAGAAATCTCTGGAAAACATGTAATGTGATGTGGGGAACATACTGAATATATCCAAAGGGACTTAAGTGCCACCTGTTTACCCTGATAGGTAATTTTCATGATGTAGAACCTGAAGGTAAGGAGCAGTAAGTGCAAAAGAACAATGAGAGAAGGCATAAAGAAGTCTCAGTTTTATTTACAATGTTGCCTTTAATTTTAGCTTTTCACCCCAGACAAGATTTTTGTTTTGTTTTGTTTTGTTTTGTTTTAAAAAAAAACTATGACTGAATTTCACGTTCTCATTTTCTGTAAAAAAAACCTGAATGCCTTCTTAGCAAATTAATCCTGGTCATTTATCCTGAAGTAGTGCAGCACTCTCATATTCAATCACAAGATTAGCTAACCTGTTGATGCTGAATGCTTTGTTCATTAGATTGCTGTCTAGAGACATTGAGTGCACACATTTGTCAAAAAAATTACTAAGAATTTTCCTGTACATGCACGCACAGCTAAAACATTACATACTTTTCTAACTGTGTTTCTTCCTTTAGAAAAAAATACATTCTTTACAGATTGCAGCAGATCTGTTAGAAGAATGCTAAGTGCTCTAGAATTACCTTAGCTTATGATTTAAATATTTAAGATCCTACATCTCAGAACCACAAAAAGCAATCACAAATATGCTCTTTCAGATCAGGCAGATGTGGCAATACTTAATTCTTAAATAGCATTTTTTCATTATTAGATATCAAAACATCACTAGTGAATGGATCATACACTTTGCCTAAAAAAAGCCTCAGGTGCCTTGATGAAATTGTTTAAGAAAGTAAAGTGAGCAGGATTTGGCCCTACTCTGTCATAGCCTTTGCTGAATAGGATACAATTGATTTTATGTGTTTGTGGGAATGAACACGGAAAAATATTGTGACAAATAAATTAGAAGTTAGTAGTTGCACAGACAAGACTTATCTGGAAGGAGTACAGTATGGCTGCATTATTTCCTGCACTATCATTTTGCTTCTGCATGCAATACATAACCATACTGTTGCAAAAGTTGCATCTGGGGAACACATGACCACTAAATTTGCGGACAAAGAAATTCTTCATTCTAATATGAAACTCTAACATCTTGGCTCCAAGCTACATGCTCGTGTATACCTTAAACAATATTTGAATCAGGCTGCACTGTACACACAATAGACATCGTGACTACCGAATAGGAAATCTGCAGAAAATTTGGTAATACCCTTTGAAGTCTGTTCTTTGAAGACAGTACTTTACGTGAAATGAGTTCATTTATTAAAGAAGTGCTTCATGCAAATGCTTTTATGGGATACACATTTCAAATAGCTTTAAATATCATTTCCACCTTGGCACTCCAGCAATTTAAAATAACTATTTATTAAAGAAATGTTTGTCTTCTTAGTAAATGAGATAAAGTTAAACAGTAAGATACATTTCATTAGCCTGTAATAAAAAAAGCACTTAAGACAAATGTTGTTAAACACACCAATGTAATTTTCATCCAATTCTCTGCTGTGGTTTAATATACAATCTGTATTTTTATGTACTGTATCTGACAGTTTCCAAATTCATTTGTTTGCTGTGGTTCCTTTAAAACCTAAATTACTAGAAAGTTTCAGTAAATTAGTTGATCCAAATAATCTTATGAACTGATTAAGCTAGAATGGTCGTATTAATTTAGACAAATCTGCAACTGGCTCCTCTCCATCCCTTTAAGCTGATCTACAGAAAGGCCTACCTGGATGTTAGTCAGAAGTGTCTCTATGGAGGACAATCCATCAGGGAATAGAAAAGGAGATGGAAAACCTGGAGGTAGTGGTTGCCCATGCCCAGTTAGAGAAAGTTTGTCAAGGCTGTCTCTTGCGGTTGGTGTGGAGAGCGGGGTCTCATCTGTATGTGATTGAAACAAAAATATAGAACAAGTTACGCTTGTCTGTTTTTATTAGACCTCAGTAATGGCTTCCCTAGTGGTTTCCAGAACATTTATTGCAAATTGGTTCCTGCTATCAGGAGAAAATGCTTTCTGCTGAATTTTCTTTAATGAAAAAGCTGTGGAGATACAAGAAGATAACATTAATGAGTAACTTTATAAGCCTTTTAAATGCAGTCTCTAATGAGACTGAGTTTACAGTGCCATAGAATCTTTTTAAAACAAATATTATCTCACATATACTTGTGATAATATATTCAGGCTGACTTTATGGGCACCTTCCCAATTATCTCATTTTAGTTTGTGTTCTATTTGGATTGACAATAGAATATTTTCTAGCATGACATATATTTTGTATACCAGAAGTATCTGAATATGAGGCTTTCCCATACAATTAACCCTTCCCACTCTTAATAGTTTCACTTACAGCTCAGAAGATTCTGCAACATCAAGAAAAACTACAGCTCCTCAATGCATTTTTAATCAAGAAAGTATACCTGATTCCCACAATTGAAACATGCTCTGAACAATACATGAAATTAACAGCATGGTTACAATCACTGGCCTAATTTTTTTAAGCACGGACATCTTCTAACAATTAGTGCTAAACTCCTTAGTGGGATCTTTGTAACAATCAGATCTGATCAGTTCTGACATCACAATGGGAAAAAACTCCCACAGTTGACGACTTCTAAAAGTTTCACAGATGATCTGTGAACAGATTACAAAGTGCGTGCCAAAAAAACCCCAACAAAATCCCCACAATTAATAGAAACTTCAATATTCTCCTCTTTTTTTTTAACTTTTTGAAATATTTTTAGGCTACTGTTGATATGATACAGAAATTTAGGTCAATTTCTTTGCACCAGATGTTAATCTGGATTCTTCAAAAGGAAAACCATCTATACATTTATGTAGATACATATATCTATACATACTCTTCATACCAAGGGCTCAATCATTAACTGACACACACTGATGTATCTCAACACCGTACAAGGACATCAGAATGTACTCTTTGAATTATGCAGATCTCTGCAAAGCTATTTGACTACAGAAGAGATTGTCAGACTTGCTCTTTTCCATGTGGGCTTTGATCATTATAAGATACATATGTTTTTGGGTATTTTAAATTCTCTTTCTGCACTTTATTTAACTATAGTTTCCACAAATAGTTAATACTTCTTTATCTATCCTATCATCTACGTTAGAAGTTGTATTTTCTTAAGTAGACATAGTCTAGGATGAGGAAAATTGAAATCTGCAGCAAAGAAGGGTTAGAGCGTAGGCTTTGACAACCTCAGAACCAGAAAAACATAACTCTGAGTCCCAGTTCATTCCAAGAGTCTCCATCCACTGCTACTCCAGAAGGAAGCAATCTCCATCAACCATGCTCAGGTGCCGATTTCTTGCCCCATGTTCTCACCAGCTCTGTGGTGCTGGCCGGTATTTACAAGTGCTAGAGTAAAAGCCTCACACACTATGTCCCTTGAGAGAAATACACAAACAGGCATTTGGACATCTGCTTCTGGGCTGGTCCCACTTAGCTCTTGCTATAGCCACTGGAGAGAAGCAGACACCACTTTAAGGCACTAATCCATCTACACTGGTTTAAGTCACTAATCCATCTGAACTATCACAGGCATCTATGGCAGGAGGAGACAAATCTCCTCTAGAAGTGCCTACTGACTGTAAGAGAAGCCTAAGCTGGCTGGCTGAGATGGAAATACTGGCTGAGATGGAAATACTTTTGGTGAGATCAGTCCTACCATGGAAGCTGTTCTTCCTGCTTCGCTGTGGCTTAGGCTGAGAGTAGCCCACACAAGGGGTAAAACCCTGTTTCATGTCCTCTGTCACAGTTTATGAGAAAGCAGTAATTGTAACACAAAGTCATCATTCAAAAGCTTACCAAGGCAAGCTTTGTGAAATGAATTGATGTTGACCAATCAAAGCTTCAGCCCACTCAAGATCATAAAAGTTTTTTTCAGCTATATTTAAGTTTTCTACTCATGACCCAAAAGACTGAGAAAAACTGGATGTAGATTACTGAACTATTTCCTATCTACCTTACCAAGATTCAAAGCAGATTGTGAAAAATGTACTCTGTGGCTGCATCCTCTGTCCTCATGCTAACTCAGAACATCATGGATATCTCTGTAGCCATTTTGTAGTAACATACTACATTTGGCCCTAAATCTGAATTTTTTGTATTCCCAATTTTTAAACTACTGTAGAAATATTCACCACTTCATTAAAAAAAAAAATTAGGTATTCCTCAGTATTGCAAACTAGGTTATTGTTCTCAGATCATTGTGCTAGTTCATCTTCTCAAATCCTGGTCTAGTGTGAAAGATCATTACCAAATTACTTTTTCCAAACTGTGCCAGAATTTTTACGCTTTCATTAATCAAAGGAAACAACCCAAAACTTAAACAAAACTTGTTAGACAATAGATTTATAAAGACTACACAATATTATTGCACAGATGAAAGCTTTTATTTCCTCTGCTGCAAATACGACTTTCCCAAGTGACTCCTACCCAATATTAAAAGAGAAGTTAAAATAAGTAAATAAATAAACCAAAATACAAAATTTCTTCTGTGTTACAACACTGAGTTATTTGGCTAAAGACTTCTTTATATATGTGGTTCCTGTGAAGGTACTGAACTTGCACAGTACAGCAAGAGTCTAATCACTAATATGCATGGTGGAGTTGATTCATGCAAATGAGAAAGCAAATTAAAAAAAAGACATCATTTGCCCCTAGGTTTGTCAGAGAAATGGATCAGTGGACTTTCTGAGACAGCTTAGAATCTTACTAATATCTCAGGTCTCAAATTGTCAAAATATTTTAAAACATACTAAATAAAACTGACCCACTTAAAAATCCATACATCCTAATTCACTCCAAAACTATGCTCTTCCCTGCAATTGTTGAGATATAGAAAGCTCCTAACACAGATCTTGTGATAGAATTTAAGCAAGAGATTAATTTTTTTGATGTATTGCTATTGTAAAATCACATATTTGTTAAGTTTGCTGTACTTTGTGCATGCTCAAAACATGTTGTGAAGTTTGTGAAAATTTCCCTAACAATGTGTTGCATGGATTTGCAATAGGCAAAGTAACACAAAAAAAGGTTCAAGTTATGCAGAATGGTATGAACTCAAAATAACATCCAAGCTCCTATGTTATAATAAATAACAGAAACAAATTTGCACTGAAGGGTAAGACTAGAGAGCTGAACTTACTATGAACTTATTTTAATGAAATGTCAGTTTGGGGAAAAAAAAAGTCAGACTAATGTGACTTTGTTTTCTTGATGTCCCATGTGAAATAAACTTTGAGTGTGAGTATGTTTGAAACAGAGCAAATGTACATACTATACACAGGAAGTATGGATATTTGTGGATGTGAGACAAGCGATGATTGAGGGGATCTTGAAAAAATGCATTTTTAAAGAAAAAACACATTGTAAACACAGCCAATTAAAGCATAACCACATATCTTAGTAGCAAAATCATACGACCTCTTGCAATTAAGGCATTTTAAAATCTTGCAGAATTCCTCTTTTCTCAGTACAATGATATATCTTTGTCTCCAAATAAACATTAGACTAACATCTTTTAAACTGTTGCAAAGGAACTACTAATGTTCCTCTTAACCTACTAGCAGAGTAACAGAAATGAAGAGCCCTCGCTGGGAGACAGAGATCTGGCATTTTCTGATGTCTGAACGCATCAAAGGAAGCATTCGAAGACAAGTCAGGGCAAGAGGGGAAATAGGGTCAATCTACAACTCCATTGTCGGAGTCAGGGGCATAACAGTGTAAAGAAAAGGGAAAAAAAGAAAGGACAAGGCAGAACAAAGAAGTGTCCGGGCCTGCCTTGGCTTGTGGTGGGAACTGAGATGTTATAAATTAACAAATAAACAAGGACAGGACAAGCTGTTACCCAAGCCTCTACAGTACCTGAGAAGAGACGAATATGTGCCTTGACATATGAACTCAATCACCATAATAGGCAAGTCTGAATGTGACGCATATCTTTAAAATATTTGCAAATGCTACATCCATTCCATCCATTGTTCCTCAATTTCCAAAATTCACCTGTTTTTGTTCAAACCAGATTTTATCTGCAAACAGCAGCTGGTTTGGGCCGAACACAAGGAACATTTTTCACTCTATTTGGTTTGTTGCCATTCTATTTTATTCTTTCACCAGATAACATGGAAACAGACATCCTGGAAGCTGTGACAGCAATTTAAACAATAATAGATGAATAGAAGTAGCCATTCTCTTGTCTTTGTTCCGAAAAGCAAGTAGGATAAGTTTAGGCTGGTCACCAATCAAACTGGAGAATATTGATATTGCCAGGATTTGAAAACAAGCAATAATAGCTGGCTCAAAAATATACTTTACAGATTACTGACTTTCCATAATCATTTAATGGTTTTTAGTAATGTATCTTGATGCTTCTTTGTTCTCTGTAAAATATTTCATATGTATTTGTTCCTAAAACAGGCTCATTCTTACCATTTGAATGATGAAAGGGGATTCTGTTTCCACTTTTTACTATCATAAATCTGGTGCATACATTTTTGTGGAAACAATCTATTCCATTTGTCTTAATATGATTTTGGTTTATGTTGTCAAACACCCTTTAGTACTAAGTTTTGTATTTCACCTTCCTCAGAGTTAGAAGTTTCAGATGTGAGAAGGTCTTTTATTTTAATTCATCTGTAATTGTTGATTTATATTAACACAAAAGAACAGGAGGGTCCCACATGCTGAACTGAAATGTTTACCAACTTCATGCAGATTAAAAAAATAAATAAATCTCCTTGCTCAATTCCCTATCATTTGGCTGCCTTATACAATTGGTTGTTCAAGATTCACCCTGCACACAACTAGGGGCAACGCAAGATGACTGTGAAGGACGTTATGGACTGTAAAAGGAATGTACAAAAACTAACTCTTCTTACAAAAACATTATTTTTTTAATCTACATTTAGTGTCTTCTTTTTATACTAAAAGCAGTTCTCCAGGACAACCAAATATTTTTAAATTAAGACATTTGCAACTTTGGCAGCTGGAAATAACTGGAGAATATCAAATAGTGAAATAGACAGAGTAGCTGGTGTTTGCTTCTGTAACACCTCCAAGGGGCCCGTGCTCTCCCAGTCAACAGTACCACTGCAAAAGCTGATCACCAAGTTCTATTTCTTGGCTTAGTATGTTTGTATGAAGCATTTGGGAATAGTAATTCACCAATAATGAAATATTACTAAAAGATTAAAAGCTTACATGGAAAGGACCATAGCTACTAAGAATGTATTTCTTGGATCTGTGCACTGCACATGATGGCTTTATACCTGGCGCAGTCACGTGTATTTGTGCAAATAGGTCTTACAGAACTCATACATATGTATATCACTTCTAAGATTATGGACCATTTTCCTAAGTAGCATGGCTTCAAAATATGCAGACTTTCATTTGATATAAAGTACTACATAAGACTAAAAGTACGTAAGAATTTAGTTTTATATATCCACTTTGGAGGTAGGTCTAGATGTTCATCAACAGTAAGACGTATTTACTGACAAATTTGTCTGATTTTAACCACTGAAAATATAATATTCTAACTTGATTCTCACCCTTTTTGGAAAAGACAGGTTCAATTAATACATTCCAGTATTTTTTTAATCCTTTTAAAGAAAATGCAGTCCCTACAGGTAATTCTTCACCACTGCAGGGGTCACTGAGCATAGTGCAGTTGGAGCTGTCTCCATAATGGCAAATTAGAGCCAGATGGAGAATCACCCCTTGAACACAAGATTAGGGCCCTCTATTTCTCCCAGGTTCAGGGATATCCCTTCTAGGCTGATACCTTGTAAGCCAATTTATCTATAAACACAGAGAAAAAAAAAGAATGTATTGCTGGCTGGTATCAGAACGTGAGGTTTGGTAAAAGGGATGACTTGACAAGGAGACAGGGACTAATCAAGAAGTCAGGGAATGCTGACTAGAGAAAACAGGAAAGAAGGACAGTCAAGGTGGCTGACCACTTTGGAAAGGGATAATAGGATTGGGATTAGGTGGTGAAGGAGAGGAGAAAGGAGTGCCTAGGAGCAAGAAATTTCTACTGACTTGGCAAGAAATAAACAAAACAGCCAAATCGTTGTGTGGGTTTTTTTTAACACAGTAGATTTTGTACAAGTAATTCATGCAGAACTTCAAGAAGTGTGGTTCAATGCAAATGAAATTTATAGCTGTCAATAGCAAACGTAAAAATATGTTCTTTAAAGATCACGTTTTAGTTTTTTCAAGGAATTACTGGTATAACATCACTATAAATGAATGTTGGCAAAATATATCCAAAAAGCAAAAATGTAATTAGTGGTGATGTTCCAGCTGTGAGGATTTCTTCAGGCTTTTTGGACTAGATCAAGTTGAGTTTATTCTTCATTTTACATGTCCCTAGGAGGGCCTCAGAGTCAATCAGCGCAACTTATCTAACTTTCTCTTTCAATAAAAGGATTATTTTAATAACCTTTATCTTATTTTGCAGCCTATTACTGATTAGGGCTGGGTCAAGCAGTATTTGCTGATTTATTTATCCTAAGGATTTCACAATATTTCAGGATAACTTTTTATTCATATTTTTAAACAAATGTATTTTACCATACTACTGAATGTTAAAATGCTAGTGATATATCCACTTTGTGTACTTTGGCATCCTAACACATAACGCACAAAACAAAATTATATGGTTTCTCTGTCCTCATAAGAAAAATTGTCCTGGTCACTCACAGAATGTTTCACACAATTTTTTAAAGTGCATTAAATGGTCAAGAATAAAGAAGAAATAGGATATTCAGAGATGATTGTGCACATATATGATAATTATATAGTACAAATATCTTGAACACCTAACAGTAACTTAAATTAGTTAACTGTAAAGAAATACAGACTCCTAAAAATAAAATTCTGGTTAGAAAGACACACTAAATATGCTACTGCATTTTTGTTAACAATATACTGATATAAATACAACACATTTTATAATATTATTATAACCTGGAGTTCTTAATTATGAGAACTATGTCCATTATTTCTTTTTAGAAGATCCTTATATGCTACTGGCAGGGATCGGATGCAGATTAAGGCCATCTGTGCTTTGGATGCTGAAAAAAGTATAAACGTATTTTATTGGTTCATGTCAAATGTCCCAATTAGTACTCTGCTAGCTCCACTCTATCAGCCAGGCAATACTGAGCAGTAAAAACGTTTCTTGGCTTTGCAGCAATTCTATGAGAACTGTTTATATGCATAAGCGTACGTGAAGGGTTGTATGTGTCTCCCTATAGGTTCACCAAAGTCACTCTAAGCTTTTCTTAAAGTTGTGCTGAGTAAAGGGATACCTGCACAGGAAATCAAACTCCACCCTTCATGACACTAGGCATTTAATCTCCTTTACTGCGCTGGCTACAGAAGCTGTCTCCCTCACCTAGATAACCTGACTGAACATCTAACTTTCCTAAATGCATGCAGAATCAAAGATCAAGCCAAGTAGTTTAAGTCTGAGCTAAATTCCTGATAACATCAAACCTTAAACTAGGGATTGGACTTAAAGACTGCGTAATTAAAGTACACTAAAACTCACATTTTCAAAATTATGGACATAAATATGCACATCTCAACTGATAAAATCAATACACAAGGCAATGCATCCACAGTATGCATATTTATTTTTGTGCTACCTGCTTCTCCCTATACTTCAGCTGTTTCTGTATGGCTACTGCATAATACAAGAAAAAACAGAACAGAACATAAGAATTACATTTTGCTAGATTTTATTGGATCATTTCAAGTGCCACATGATTTGGATTAATAATCCTCCTGACATGTTTCATGAAAACTGAAAAACATCTATTATTTTGGGATTTAAGGTGATTTTAAAAAATAAGTATCAATCATATTAACATTTTTGCCATTGTCAGCTGAAATAACATCACTCCTTTTTTGTAAGCATAACAGTATTGAGAAGGAAATTCTTGATAAGAGCACAGCTGGTAACTTGTAATTCTCTAAAGATGAAGGTTTTATGGTAATACCTGGAACTGCACTGTATACACATCATTTTTCTTAGTCTGTGTTCAGCTAGTAATTCTAATATTCATTCTCTCCAAGGAAAAAGAAAAAGTCAACATTTTCAAGAAGTCCATATCTAGCCATGCCATAATTATGGGGGACTAAGCATCAGCGCTCCTGCTGCCTTGTCACATGGCCCATGTTCTTGGTAATCTGCTGACAGCATGAATCAGATGCCCAAAGAGTAAATGAATAGACGGTGATGTGTCTGTGCAACACTCATCAGCTGTCATTCATTCAGGAACACATAACTTGTCCCACACCCTCATCCCCAGAGTGCTGGCAAGCAGATGAGGTTGACCAGGCATGCCTGGCACCTGGTGTAAAGTGTCAGCACAGAAGTCAACAGCACCGGGCTTCACAAATAAATATGTCAGAGAAGTTCAGTAGAGAAGACAAAAGAGGTTTATGGTAGCTTATACTGATAGTCTGCCCCAGCAGAAAAATCTTCATCTAGCCAGAATCTGTAAAACTGGATCTATTGATCAATGTGTTTTGTTTAACTCAACATTTGACATGTTTCCTTTTAAAATAACATGAGAAAATATCAGATTTTAGATCAATATATAGAATGTTCATTGTCAGGTTTTTTGCAGAAACCAAATACTTTTAAAACATCTATACTTGTATTCACTTCATTTTCCTGTAAGACACTATTAATGCCCATGATAATAACTTAATAAAAAGTATACTATCAAGTACCTCTAATATTCAGACTGACAATATATTAATTAGACCATCAAATAAGGTGACCAGTCAAAAAATGCATAGCGAGACAGAAACATACGAAGAAAACCTGTTCCCAAGCTTTCTCCATGACAAAATTCCTACCCCAGCTGTATTAGTGCCTCACTCTTAGAGCCAAAATTGCCAATAAAATAAAATAAAATAATCAAAGAACAGTCAGATCAACTCATCCAACATGACTATATGGGGGTATTTGGTAACAGGTTCAGGAATTCTTGAACATGCAAGGAAAAGCTACAAATGCCTTGGAAATGCCAGGGAAGAAACTACGCTTTGAAAAGAAAGTACCTAGGGGACTGTGTTGGCCAAGCCCTGCAGTCACGCTTCCGAGAGGTTAAGGTAGCAGGTGTTTTATCTTCAATAGTTCAATAATTTCCACTCTTTGCTTAAGTACCCAAATGGCATAACACTTTTTACAGAAATATGTGATCTAGTAATTCCAAGATGTTAAGTCTTCTCATAGCTGCTACAGTAATTGCTACTGGAAACAAAAGGGTGTGAAGCATCTCATTTGGACAAAGTCTCGCCATGAATAGCATAAAATGACTGAGCTATTTTAGTATCATGAAGCAGTATAGTACGAAGACTTCCTCAGTTTGGAGACTCAAAAACACCATATCTGCATATTCTATTTAACTCACTTTTTAAAATGATTTCAGAATAATTTTTTTAAACAAACATAATAAATGTCCTTAATGTGTCTATCTGTGGAATGGTTCCAGTACTCAGATGCAAATGTTGTAGACAGTAATTGATGTACACATTTTAGATTATATGGTTATGATATCCTAATAGAAATTTGGCTGTCTGCCTATGGGAGTTCAATATGAGTTTCATAGTTTATAGCATCAGAAACAGTCCTTTACAATATTATAGCCACATTTCTCAACCCATTGCCTATAGATTATATCCTAATATCTGATTTTCACAGAAATTCATAATAATAAACAAAACAAAATCCCTAAACCCCGGAGTGCTCAGAAAGAAAATTCAGAATGAAAAAGCAAGCATTTTTACATCTGATATGATTCCTCTTGCAATTCATTCCTGAAACATCTACAACAAGCTGCAAGAATGTGTCCATTAGTGAGATTTCTACGGCGTTCACTAGCTTGATGCTCACTGATAGAATAATGTAGAAGTTTTACCTCTAATGTTTTCTGCTCCATTTGAGGCATCCACTTTAAAGTGAGATTTGGCCTGCATGTGTCTTCATGTCTTGGAATATGTAATTTATGTTAATATATCAGAATATGTACTAGAGAAGACCAAAATATCCTTTATGTATTTATAAATTATGGGTCACATTCAGCACTGATGTAAATAGATAAAAAATAGTTTGGAGTCATCATGTAAACTGGATCAGTTTGGTTTACATTAAACACAGAAAATTAAGGTACCTCACACAGCAAACATGCCATATTCTTGCAGGTGAATTAAAACCTTTCCCAGGATCGACTTTAAAGCCGTTCTGCAAATTAAATATTGTGTTCTGCCTTTTATCTATATTATAGAATAATATCAAGGAAATATGCATTGTAACTCCATTACAAGGACAGTTCTTTTTACTAATTCCGTTTCATGTCAAAATTTCTGTAAATATTTCAATGATTATGCCAATAACATATTTGAAAAATTATTTATTTCATTCCTTAAGCAAGTATAAATGCTATGCAATAGAAGCAAAATACAAATCCTAAGAGAGGTTCAAATGCTCTCTACTATCTTATGATCGTTCTTGTATATGATAACTGTACATAAACAAAACAGGAATCAAAAGACCTTTACCGTTATGGTACTGTGAAAAAAGTTACTGCCTAAACAAACTGAAACAAATTGCACAAGCTTTATTATCTTAACCTGATGAGCTCATTACATATTTAAGGCTAATACTTTCATCCAGTATCCTGATAGCTTTTAGCTATCCTAGAAAAAGAGCAAGAGCTGCATCAGGAAATGACCACCCAGCATGGCTTTATGAACTGTTGCACCCAGAAGATTGAGACAAGCAAGAAACAGCAACTTCAGTGACTTACTTTTTTTTGTCTTCACTTTTTGAAAGGAAGTCAGTGCTACTGCTCTTCTACCAAATTTCAGTACAACTCAACAAGTTCAAAAGTTAAAATCTAAATTCTTCTTTAATTATCGCTTTCCTTTGTCTTAGCTTTTCTGTAACTCGGCATATTCTACTGCTTCCTACAATCTTTTCCTTACTTCTCAGACCATTTTCTTGGTAACACTTATTGTTTCTAAAATTTTTTTTCAGTAGTTTCTTCCCCTTCCAAGATATGAAGAAATCAGTCTGCTTGTTGAAGTTTCAAGTCTAACTAAAGATCAGAGGAGAAAAATTACAGTTAGAGAAAAGGAAAAGATTGTGGCAGAAATCTGAAGGGACAAATCAGCCTAAATAATCTTGGTATTTCCAAAAATAAAAAAGATCTGAAATTCTTTTCTTCTTACTCATTTTCACATGTAAAACTATGAAAACAAGATTTAAATCAGTACCAAAACAGGTAAGAAAGTGGGAAATAAATTCTTTAATATACATCTTTAATTTATGCTCCATTTTCCTATATTTTAGTATAATCATATTGGAATGGTTCTGGTCTGAGTTTTGATTTATTTTTTTTAAAGTATAAATTATTCAAGCCAATATAGTTATGTTTACATGCGAATGTGTAGGAAGGTTCAACATTAGGTCCAGTGGTTTGAAATATAATAAGCATTACTACTTTGGTCTACAAAAGAAGACATAACTATGTAGCATCACACTATTTGCAGAGTGGAAAGCAAATGAAGATTTGCTGAAAACAAAAGCAACAGACATCTTAGACATCAAAATAGCAGAGCTTCAGCTGGCACAGATCTTTTTGGAAATAAAGTTGAGTCAATGATTTAATCCTATGCTTAATCTCAATTCCCTAAAAGATTAAGACTACAGAAGCCATTTCTATGTCCAGGACTTACAACTCTTACACAAAGTGTTAAATTTGTGTTTCAGGTTAAGAACACAAGGGGGAAAAAAAACTTAAGGGAACACATTAAGACAAACTTTGCTTTACCTCTATCAGTATTTTTGGCTCTTCTGTCTTTGTACAGCATTAAGGGTGGTGTTGTACAGTCCCATTATACAGCAGATGTTAAATGGAAAGTAAAATAGTAAGTTGTAAATGATTGATGATCTCTTCACTATTTCAAAATAAGCCCTGATTATTTATATAGTTTTGGACACTGCTTGAAAGCATCATTTTAAACCTAAACAATGGATCCATTTTTCAATGTTTTTTGTGTGTAATGTATTATGTATGTTTTTACATTCTTCTGTGTAAAAGGCCCTGGTGTATGAGAAATGTTTAGAGTTTTGAGTGCTCCACCCAGTCCATATGGTAGGTTTGCTCTGTGTGTAAGACCTACCTTTTTCCACCAGGTCCATATGGCAGGCTTAAGCTAGCCAGGGCCTTCTATCCTCCATAGGGGCCATATGGCAAAGAGAGCTTGATGAACACTCATTCACCTTGTATTAATATTTTACATGTCTCTAGCACATACATATACATATAAACTCATATGAACTGATCAGATTGGGTAGAAAAGATTGAGCTCCTGAAAATACTTTAGCTACATAATCAATACACCTATGACAATATGATATGAGACACGGATCCTGTTTTTTCTGTTTTATTAAAAACCTGAAAACTCAAATAATTTGTCAAATTATTCGATAAACTCATGTGATTAATTAAAATATTTTGACATTCTTTAATATTACCTTACAGGAACAGAGCCAAATGCCTTGAATCCACCCACTACCAAAGTGTGCATACTACAGGCAGTGAAAATACTTGTTTAAAGATCATCTTTGTGCTGCCTTACTAATAGATGTTTTTAAGCAGGTTACTGCTTTCCTACTATATTTAAACAAACTAGCAATAAACCAGAGAAACAATAATTCAATATAGACAATAATCTATATGCACAGATAACTACTTACAAATCACATGTAAATAAGTTACTATTTCGTGCAGACACAATAGCTCTACCTTTACTACTGGAGTAAAAGGAAAAGTATATGATCTGAGAGCCATATTATCTTCCTTCTACTGACTGTACAATTTCTGTACCAGTAGAATCAGATGTAGGGCTGCAACATGAGCAAAACATTTGCATTGTGTTGGATGATTAAGGACACATTTAAAATCAACTAAAAAAAAAAAAAGGATGGCAACTTTAAATTGTAATCCATATTTTCAAAGTAATTACTCTAAAATTGATACATTGTTATAGCATTTACAACTCAATCCAAAGCTTTGCTGTAATTCTGAAGTAATTTAGGAACCCTCGGCATTTTATTTATACAGGAAAGATGGAAGCAATTTGTAACATGTTTATGAAAGTTTTATTGCACCTACAAGCTGATTTAAGAAATGGAACAACATTCTCCAGCAGTAGAAATCTTATAAACAACTTTTACTTATTTGAAACTCAGAACATTATGAAATGTAAAAATTGTAATATATTGTTTTTACTCATAGGATTTATAGTTATTTCATCTGATTTCCTCTTGTTTCACTTCATGCAAATAAACCCTATGTTGTCACACAAACATTCAAATATCTCAAAGAACTATCAGTGTTAGAATCAAATAGCATAAAGAATTCAGAACAAATATGCATGCACATGCTCTCATAGCTTATTTTTGTATATAGCATTTATGTTTTCTTCTGCAAACAATAAAATATGGAAGAGCTTTCCACAAGGAATATATCGCCTCATTTGAAAGGTGCCAAATAACAATAAGCATTTTAAGAAACCATAAGTATTTTATTAAAGATTAAAAAAGGCTAACTGCTATGCTTATGCCTCTTCCTACTATCTTCCTGCTTTTGATCATCGCCAAATACAGCTAAATCAATGGGGGGAAAAAGCCTTATTAATTTCAGGGGTTAAGAAACATGACCCCAAACTCTTTGCCTCTTACTTTCATCATAGAAAAGTCACAGTCTATATCTTTAATATTTATTTATCCCTTTTGTTTCAGTTGTTCTCTCTTGATAAATTCTGTATTTATTGCCTTTTGTGTATTCTGCTTCTGTTTCCAATTTACAATGTACAGGTACGAACTTATAATTTTGAAGTGTTTGCCTATCTGCGTAATTGATCATAAAAATACACACACAGAGCTCATTTTGTGATGGGTAGGGTTTACAGAGTGTCTGAAAATGACAAAGGGTAGAATCCCCCTGCTTAGGTTATCCAGTCTCCCAGGGATGCAGGACTCTAAATAAGGGCCTAAATTGTCCATATGACAAAGAAGGGTAGGGGTCTATCAGATGCAGCTGATAGACTGTGCCTAAACTTTAGTAGTTGGATTCTCCCTCTTTAGGCTTTCACATGCATCTTCCCTCGTTTCATGAATCATGCAAACAACTAAGCAGACTATTTGAGAAGCAAGTGTTTCAAGAAAGTAGATCCCACTTTATAACTTGGGACAGAATAAAAAGGATGACACCTAAATAGACAGATAGATAATCTGATCAATTGCTTGATCGATGGATCATACTCATTAGTTTAATACAATTTAGAGATGGAAAATCTGGTCATAACTAAAATTATTAGTACATTGTTAAGATCCTTGTCATGTTAGCACAGCCCACAATTTTAAACACATTCTTATGAAAGTATAAACTATAATTTTATGCTTTGTACTTCCCCACTGAGTCAGCAGTTTTCTCTTTTGGGAGAACATATTAAATTAATTGAGCATCTCAATTAAATTCTTCATACATACGTGCGTATAAAGAAAGGAAATATATGAACTTGACTTCATAAATATCATTCGGTGGGATTTTGTTGAAGTTAAAACATATAGATTTGTATTTGAAATCCTCTGAAGGTTACAGGGTGAAACCTTCCAACAATATCTCCAAGTCTTCAGGGACCAAATCCCATTATGTGGAGTTCAGTGAAGAGGGTAAACACTACCATAAAGAAATACAAATTGCACGTATTTCCCATTTAGCCAGTGTCACAAAAGTTCACCATTTAGAATTCTAACCAGTTAGGACTTATTCTTGGAGGTCAAGTACCTTGTGAACCTTGTCATCTCACTGATGACATCATATCCCATCCATCAATTCTTTCAGGAGCACACTTGCCATCTGCTCAGCACGCTATAATAACTTATTAGACATATTCACAGAGTAACAATCTGTACAATGACACTGTTATCTTAATGCTGGCACATAGAGAGATAGCAGCCATCGTTTCCCTGTCACAGCACAATTATTCTACCTTCCAACTTTAAAAAGGAAGTTACTTGGATATTTTAACTTATTATTAAATCACATGGAAACAATGAATTCTCATCTAGAAATATATTCGTGGCTTTGTGGTGGGTTTTGACCATGAACTCATAAATTAAGGCTATAGCACAACGCACTAAGGTCAGTTTGATATAACTATCTTGCACCTTGAAAGTTTTTGCAGTCATGTTCATTTTTAGAGTGCAAAATAAATAAATAAATAGCATACAATACCATCAGTCAGATGCATACAAACACCACTGAAATCCAACTTATTATTTGCAAGAATATTAACTTTCTAGAACTAATACTTTTTATTATTTCTCTACCTGTCTTAAAAATCTCTTCTTTCTAACAGCAATGACTAGGTATAAATAAAATATGCAGCCAAAGTGCTCATATGAAGCCTTAAGAGTTTCTGGAATCGAAAAGCGATGTGAATTTTCATAGATGACTATATATTTTTGCAGCTTTTGTAAAGCATGTTAATATTGAGCATGGTTAGCACAGCTGCTGTCATAGCACTTATGACTTAATAAAAGTCCACTATAACTCTCTCTCAACCTCAAAAAGTATTTTCAGGAAAAGGGCAATATTTATTTTGCATTACACAGAATTCATCCTCTGTTCCTTCCTTTGGCTCGTCATTTATTCCAGCTTACACTGTGATCAACATTGTACTAAAATAAAGTCAAGTACAACAGCCGCTCTCTGCCCATCAAAACTCACAGACGTCTGCCAAGCACTTGTAACAGCTGGTGTTACATTAATTAGTTTAAACTATTTATTTCATCCATCTCCAGAGCAGATTGAGCAAAAACATTAGAGATTATTCTAGCATCTGTAAGTGCCCTGCAAACATTAACCAACCAAAGTTAGAATATTAGTCATTAACTTACAGTATATGTGATTTAAAACTCTATAGATTTATTGTAAATAAAAAAGAAGATTCTGCAGTTTAGCATAGTTCTAGTAAGTTTTCTTTGACTGCCTTTTTAAAAATCTGAGTTTTAAACTTATATAAGACTTTGTGCCCATAAAGTTTCTTTTAAAAAAAATTATTACTAGAAAGCTATTATAATTCCTGGCAGCATGGACCATTAAGCAATATATGACAGGGACTGGGTGACTCAGTGGATTAGTCAGAGGTTTTATGTCCACTGTTGGAATCCAGCCCTAAATACGGTGATCAAAACAGTGTTATCAAACGGTTGTAAAAATCTCAATTAAAATCACTCCTATAGCCTCTACTAAGTTTTTAGTGGACAACATAATAGATCTTTCACTATTGACAGAGTTCTCACAACTATCTTTTTTCTTTTAATAGGCTGAGAATGGATGCTGGCAAAAGAATGTTGATTAGAAGAGGTCCTAATGCCACACTCCCTACTCAAATGGCTCAGAAACAGAAGCCAAAGCAAGGTTGGCAGGAGTAGGCTCATAGCCACTGTCCGTGGGCTCGTCTCCATCAAAAATAAAAAGCTTCCAACATTGCTCAATGAAATACTTAATGTAAGAATACTTATTTTTAGTGCCTAGGGCTCAAAATGAATTCAAAGTCCTGCATAAACGCTTGAGAGATAACCCCTTCATCAAAGAACTTGGCTGTAAATAAGCACAGAGGGGAACAGAGGCAGGAAGAGGTGAAGTCCTTTGCCCAAAGTCACTCAGCAGGTCATTGGCAAAGCCTGAAACACGATCAGTCTCCTGACTCTCACCTCATTCAGAAACCTTGTTCCATGAGGATTCCCAAAACAACATCAACATCCAAGAGCTCACTCTCACAATAAAAAAGTTGTTAAGCAGGTCTATCAATATATGAACTTTAGTATAATCAGACTTTTATACAATAATGTCCTCAAGTCTGACTAGATTTTTTTTTTACTATTATACCAGAAATGTATATAATAGCAACAATTTTAAAATGTAGTTACTGAAATTAGCATCACATTTAATTAAAGGCAGCTAAAACCAATAATCTATCAGTTTAGACATCTACATCTACCCTCAAAATATTTGTATTTACAAACAAAATTAATTAACAGATTCAGCTTCACTATTTAAACAGTAAAGTGAGAAAAACAACCTGACTGACTTGTTATGGCTTGCTCTGGCCATGTAGAAATGAGTGTAAGTGACGGAAAGGGAAGAAAAAACTGTCAGCTATTTTCACTTTTCAACTCTGCCCCATCTCCAGTAAACAAGATTCTTTCTCTTTGCTTCATTTTACATCTTTTTTTCTCTCTGCATGTATGTTTGTGCATAAATATGTATGTGTAAGTATGCATACATACATGTATCTACGTATATATTCAAGACACTGCAATATTTTCTGCCCACTGCACAGTGGTTCCTCTCACTTACCCAACCAGACAAAAAGGCAGGCACACAGTTAATGCCAAACTTGCTCCAGACCATGCAAGATAAAGTGCCAAAGCATATATAAGAATGGCCTCCTCAAACAATACTAATAGCTCTTTTTCACGCTCACTCTTTATTGGCCTCGACAGACAGCAAGAGTCAGACACTCTTTTCTATTCTTAGGTTCCCAGAATTTATAACATGCTACATCTGCCACATATCTGTTAGGTTACATGGGTACTGCTATTCAATTATCCATTTTTATTTTTATTTTTAGTACAAGGACTGTTACTGAAATAAGATGTTGGATAGCCTGGTCTTATAAGATGAAAAACATGGCAATCACAAAACTCCTGATCAGATGAGACAGTGTTCTTACTTAAATCCTCTCTCAGAAAAAATTATATACCCCTAGTTCATCCTACTTCTAAAAAATTATTACTAAGAATATACTGAATCTCACCACAGAATAAGGAACATTTGATTGTTTAACTAATGCCTTATAAAGGACTCATCAAAAAGCCTGTTTTAACCAGGGTTCTTAACTAACACTGACCACCAGGTTCTGTTTTCATTTACACCACAATTGGTGCATAAACAAAGGCAGCAGGGGCCCTCACAGAGATCTTCTGCTCAACTCCCCTTCTCATTCAAGTAGTACATTGCATAAGAAACTCTGGCTGTATAATACATCTCTTGGATACTCTTTTTTTTTTAGTTAGAATCGCATGCTCAATTTTTAGTTTCTAAACACAACCCCAAGGGAGTCATGTACATTCAACAAGGAAGTGTTAACGTGTTCCCAGTTCAACATTCTGCTTTATCTCTTGCAGTGATCAGCTTAAGTGTATGAAAGCTACCAGCCAATTTAGATTTTTTTTTCCTCCTTCTATTTCTTTTTTCCTTGTAAAATTCCTCTTTATGCAATAGGGAAGTTAATTGCTAAACTTTGTTACAGAACCTTTTGTTCTTGCTGAAGTCACTTTGCTTGTCTCTCCGACTGTAAGGACACCAAATCCTAAAAGCTGGCAAGAATGCATATGTTTATTTCACCATTGCTCTGCAATTACTGAATGCCACTTAATTATAGCAACAGATGCTCGAGTGTAGGAACCAGAAAAATCAAACGCCTCATTTCCAGGTTATTTTTTTCCATTGCTTCTGCCAACAGCAGATGTGTGAGCCCCTTGTGCTCTGGCGTAAATACTTATCAAATCCTAACAGGTCACCTATGTCACAAACAACATTTCAGATGCAACTGTTTCACCTGATAATAGGCTCTGAAAATAAAACTGTGAGCTGTAAATACAATGTATTCGGAATGAAATGCCATAATGTGAAATTGCTTTTTCTCCAGCTACAACAGAAGTCCTTGACAGTTTTTGGCAGTGATAAATCACCCTCCCATTAATTGTCTCCTCTCTCATTGTGAGGTGAGCTGCTAAAAGGGGCAGTCAACAAAAATGACTTAAAGGACAAATTTTGGCAAAAAGACAATGAAGAAATCTGTCATTGCTAAGCCTCCAGTAAACTGTCATGAAACAATCAAAATATATGTAGCTGAAGTGTTTATGTCTCTGTTAGAAAGGTTATAGGATGATAAGTTTATAGTTAAAACAGGAAGCTCAGAGGAACCAAAGTTGCAGGCCCCAGAGGCGTCATTTCTCCCTCTGCTCTTTAAAACTATATGCAAATCCTATTAGGGTTTCAGTTTACACAGTATTTGCTGGTCTTATCGACCTTATTTTCTTACTCTTCTGCCCTCTCACCCCAGACAACAGAAAGTCCCTGTGAAGGCATGATGCTGGCTACAATAATTCTTGATCCCAGGTTGAAGATCCTCCCTTTTCAGTTATTTAAGCTAGAGAAGATACTGAGCACCTCACAGAAGCTGACCCTTCCTTTTAACCCCTCTATCTCTTGGTGTTAATCCAGGAGCAAGACCGTCTCACCAAGTGGTTTCCATACATCGAGAAGAGGTTTCCATACATTTGCCTCCCACAGAACAGGTGACATTACCAGCACACACTCACGGACACAAGACCGAGGAGCATGAAATGAGGTCTGCTACCTTCTCCTCAGAAATGACACTCACCGTGACTCAATTCACCTACCATGGCCCCATTCTGCAAGTAACTCTTCCCCACTGCAACTTTTCCATAGAATGAATGAAACTATCTCACCTCAGGATTCCGCTCTATAGGATAAAGTTAAAAATTTGTCAATTTTTTTTTTTTTTAGAAGTAGGAAGATGGCTACCAGTCTTTATTACCCTCAGGCTGCCTCCACCTCCATGGCATGCAGATGGCAGATGGTATGCTTAAGACCACAGGTTATCCTATGTGTAGCAGGGGCAGGACCATGTGCAGGGCATGCTTGTCAGATGCATGCCTTCAGAAAGGGTAACATTTCTCCCTTTAGAAACAAGACGGTGCTATCATTTTATAATTAGGGCTTTTTAAGATTTCATTTGTTGAGGCTGGGAACTGAAAGTATTCTGAGAGTTAAAAAAAAAGAAGTTTCTGTTTACCTGTCAGCAGATGGCTGGAAATTTACCATAAGCAAGGTTAGAAAATGATTTGTTACTAATGTGCCTGTCAAGGGCAACGTCTGGAGTTTGGTTTTATATTTATGTTTGTAAGAAAATTACAATATAAATATAAATGAGTTGCATCAGGTATTTAAACTAGACTGGACAGGGCACTAGAAAATATATGTCGGGAGCACTTCCCGCGGCAGCAGGGAGATGAACTAGGTGACCTAGCGTGTCTTTTCCATCACTGACTTCGACCATTTCTGTATTAACCAAGGATGATTGATACCAAATATCCCTTTATGCTACTACCCCTTTTTGCTTTGCTGGGTATTTGCATGCTTTCTGGGGAAGCTGATATCTTAGGAGAACGGCAAGCGCTAAAGGGGATTCTCCATCCCGATGGCTGAGAATTGAGGAAGGTCACACAATGGCTTGTGTAGCCATAGCAGCTTTGTTGTCATGGCATGAGAATCCTTCATCAGTTCTTCTGCTTTTACAAAGGAGCAGTCATCTAACATTGTTAAGTGCCTAATGTAAAGCTTGCTTTTTTGACATGGTTATCACAAGCTATTTTCTGTCCAGACATTTACACAGACCTTGTGTTATATGTGATTTATCCACAAGCCGTGTTCCTCAATTGTGCTCAAACATGGTTATAGTTGTAGTAAATCATGTGTTGAAACACGTAACCAGAAGGAACCATATAGTTATCTCTAGCACTGGAACATTAAGCAATAATACTCCATTGAGCACCAGCATCATCAAGAAGTTCCCATCAGTCTGATCCTGCAGCCCTAATACAGGTATTTCCCCCTCTCCCCTCATCTCCCTCTTCCATCTGGAACTCTTTCAGCAGTCACTTCAGGACCACATTATTGGATCTCTGTGGTCTGAGAATTATACCCAGCTCAAATTAAGAAAAAAAAACCCATCCAAGCCTTAACGTTCACTTGGGAAGAATACACTGGATTTTGCCAGGAAATTGCACACCTTTTCTTTCAAACTGAGACAACATAGCGACAAAGTCTATATGAACATTATATCATAAACTAAGGACAATACAGAAACAGGTGGAAGGCATTTCAGGAAACACGAACTGTCTTCTGAAAGAAAATGCAGTCTAATCGAGAGAAAATGGAGAAATTTCCAAATTTCCTAGGTATGCTCTAATCACATGTGACTTAAATTTCGATAAACGTACTCTGTGTATATAAAACATCTCTTGAATGACAGAAAAGCAGAAGAAATAAAGTGATTGAAGTTTTTTGTATTTTTTTTTTTTGGTGATGAGCCAGTTTGAGAGCTTACTGTGAGCATATGGAGATAGCATATTTGCAAGTCCATCTCTGGAGGATTGCAAAAGGCCCTTAGCTTGTGAAAAACAGCAATGTTATTTTTTTTAACGTTCCCTATATTTAGAGATTAAATCGCTCACTGCACAAACCCATTTGGAACAGGCGAGAAGGTGAAAAGGATAATCAGTACAGTCACTGGTCCGTGTTTCCTAAACGCTTTTGAAAACATTACTGTGCGCAGGCATAAAATTAGCGGCAGGACCTTAAAAAGGCTGGCATTTAGCATGACTTTTTGGAAAGTGACACCCTCATTTTTTTCTTGTAGGATATCATTAAATTTCAATCGCCCTATGGCAGTGCCTTTCCATTAATAACCAATTCACTGTGTCACTTTGGCTCTCCTTTGAAATAATGAGCCTTTGCTTCGCTTTAATAAATTTAAACATATTCTCAAGGCCAGGGAAGATAGGAAACCGCAGATGGGCTGAGAAAAACACGATTCATAAATCCTTAACTGCCTGAGATCGTTGAGAGCAAAACAAAGTAACACTCGTAAAATATTAAACAATCCCAGCTGTATGAGTGAAGCTTCATTAACAAAAATGGACTATTTACTGCCTTCAACAGAGCCTGTGGGTGGAAAGATTCAGAGAAATCTTCTTTAGAAAAACACTGTCATCCTCATTTTGATTCTTTAACCAACTGATGGCATGGTAGGTACTTATTTTGCATGTCCATATGCAGAAACATTTTAGCAGAAAATTAATGATACTCTGATTACATTAAATACCACAAATCAAGCTTCATCATTTAAGCAGGACTGAAAGAAAACAGAGAAATTTAACAGATATTTTATTCTTGAAGAATTTGCATGCCAATAAAAGTAAAAGATGACAAACTTTATTTAAACCATAAGGGACTTCTCTAGCACTCTAAAGTAAACATAGCAATATGAATAATGGCAGAGAAATCAAGCGATGCCATTGCTTCTGCTAGGAAGGCTTGACAATTTATTCTACAATGTTATACTTTTTCTTGCTTTAACCTTTATTAACATACAGCTAATTTTGTTTATATACCTCTTTGGTACACAAAGGAGCAAATCCCTTTTTTCGGTCTCTCATGTTTACTATTTATTTAAATTCCACCAGAGTTTTGCTCAGGTATGGAATGCAGGCTCTGACACAGATTTTGGTTTTAAGCACACAGAGCTGGACCCTCAGATTTGTGAAGCTGATTTTTGTGCTGCATACACAAATTCCCACTGAATTAACAAAAGAACTTGCGAAGACAGCCCTTGCCTCCCAGGTTTGCCTCTAACTCCACCAGCTCTTTGCTCTACCTCCTCGTAGGTCCTGCTGCTTCCACTTCCTCACTGTCTCTAAGGGGCTTCCTTCCAGCAGTTCAAGCTAAAATTTCTGCATGTCCTCCTGGGAACAGTAGCTCACAATATTCCCAAATCCCTTTCCAAGCTTTGTTGAGACTTAAAATAAAACTAATAAGGCTTATTGAATAATAGAAATATAGAAGATCAGGAAAACAGCCATAAGGATAGCACAGAAATTTTAAAGTGTCTGCAACAAGAATAACCTTTCGTGGTATCATGGAGGCTTTTACAAGCCAAGAATTGCATACAAGTTTAAAGAAGAATAGAGATCAGTGTCACTTTACTAAATGCTAAGAACCTGGAAGCTCTATCTCTAAAGACAAACTGACAATTGAGTGGACAGAATGTCAATACTTCTAAACATTTCAAGGGTAAAAATATTGCTTTTTACAATCTGTGTCATATTTAATGCGAGAAAAGTATTTGGATTTTTTTCTTTTGCTGGCTGTCAGCTTTTTTCCTTTTATCCCAGTGAAGGGCAAAATTAAAGTATTTAGAGCAAATACATGGCACACTTTTTTTCCCTAAGGAACAATAGTTTCAGCCTAAATGCAAATATGAACATCATATTTTTCCATATTTCAGTTCATAAATACTAAAAAAATCCCACCCAAAATTTGGTTTATTTATTTCAAGATATTTCTCCTGTCTGTGAGAACCATTATGTACATTTGAATGAAAAAGTGAAAATCCTCTCTTAACACTCAGGGGGGCATTTTGACTCCTGCAGAGGCATTTCTCTTTTCTGTTGGAAATGCTAGCAATGCACTTAGCCCTCACGGAGGGTTCAGTGGAAACCCTGAATACTGCCCAGGAATTATCACCTTATAATCATTAGAGCAGTCATTTCTGTGCTTAGTAGACCTTCACTGTAGCTGATTTGTATAATCAGGGTTAATCTATTCTGATTGCAAACATCCATACCGTAAAGTTTGAATGAATTCGCAGCGATGCTCACACAGCTTTGGATACCCCTATGAATTTTATGGACATAGGCCATGGGATTTTTTTTTGGTTTTTTGGGGGGTGATTTGATCCAGCATGAGTAAAGCTGCTGTACCACTCCTCCCTGCGAATATTTAGGAGAATGTACTTGTTCTATTTTTTTTTTGGGGTATAAAAAGCAGCGTAAAGCATTAAAGCACTAGCAGCAGTGGTCAGCCAGGAGTTCCAATGCTGAGGTTACCTGTCTGCATGAAAGCAGCAATTAGGTTCTCGACAGTAACAACCTCAGACAGACTCAGAAAGCAAAACTGCATTTGCCTCAAAGGTTTTAAGTGTGAGTAGGAGAAAGGCTATAGGCAATGTGTTGTTTAACGCAGCAGAGAAGGCATTTGTTCTTTTCTCTGCACACCATGCTCTGCTAGTACTAGTTTTTGGCTTTTGCTTTCAGAAAAAAAAAAAAAAGATCTAATCCTATTAGAACATTTAGGAATAGAATAAGACCCTCAAATTTCACAGTTACTTACAAATTAAAGAGCAAATGTAAGCCAGTCAGGAATTAATTGTCCCTTTAATTAATGAAGAGGGTAAAAGTCTCCCTTCAAGTATATATGAAAAAAAGAAATTTGTGAACATAACTTATACAATGCCTCCTTCCCTTTGTTTTTTTTCTTTGCTCTTACAGTTGAATTATGACTGACTGAATGCTTTCCAATGTACAGTCTTACAAACTAATATCCCGAATGGCAGGGAAGGTTTCCACAGATTTGTTCTACTGACGTGCTAGTCGTGCAGGTGCCATCTCCCAGAGGACAGTTTGGTCTCTGCGGAGTCTCTGCAAGATTCCCCGATCAACAGTGTCGATCAGCATAAGTTACTGTGGTATTTTTGATGTAGATACCTGTCTACTCATTACTGAACTGAGCTCACCAACTTCATTTCTCAAAATAACCAAAAAGCCAAAGGTTAATATCTTTTGGCCACTATCAGTTTGCAGTAGGTTTGGACTGGACACTTAGAAGTAAAAAAAATAAAGAAAAAAAAAAGTCCTCTATGCTTCATTACCAGTGCTTTGAACCATCCAGTCACATGGATTTTGATGTTTTGAGAGGGCGAAAAGAATGCAGATTGGCATGAGAATACCACATTAATTCAGTAGTTAAATGGTTCTTTGAGAAGATTCACTGACAGAAAAAAAGCATAGCTGTCTCTCTAAGTCCTCATCCTCTTTGGGCCTATGCACGTTTTCTGTGAAAAGTTGATCCTTTTCCTTCCCCCCTCTTTTTCTTTTTTTTTTTTTTTTTTTCTTCCAAAAAGCCTTTTATCATCTAACATGTGAAACAATTGTAATGTGAGGCATGTGAGCAGAGAGCCTTTGCCACTGGGCCCTCATAAATCTTGCCAGTTCCCAGTGAACAACACCAAATATTTGCAGCTGAGGAACATTTGGTCTGGCTTAAATTAACATATCTCAGCAGTCAGAAGTCATTAAGCTTTGCCAGTGATTTGAAACCATTTTTCCATTTCAAAAGCGACACTGGCTGTTACTTATTTTTCTGGATGAAGAAGGTGGAAAGGAACAAAAGCAATGAAATGAAAATGGGAGATACTAATGAAAAAAAATGATAAAAGGGCTTTGAACTGCCTTTGGTAGATTTGTTATTAAGACTCTTTTTAAATAGCAGAGCACTTATGTATAAGATCAAATAACAATTCAAGATGATACACATTAATTTCAGTGGCAAATTATTTGATTTAAAGGCTGTGAAAATGTATACTTATTTTCTTCCTTAATCCCTTGTGAATATAGGCACTATCAGTTTTAAAAGCTGATGAAAGCTTTAAATGAAAAACAATAATCCAACCCTTTTCAATTAAAGGCTGTAAGTAGATTAAGTACTGGAGGAAAGAAATGTGCTGTTGTGCTTTGCAGACATCACATCTGACATGGGTCTGTTTAGATACTGGGGGCTGGAGAAACACCTCAAATCCAAAACACCACAGTCCATAAAACTACAAGCAGAAAAAAAAAGCCCAATTAGTTTTAATATATGTAGAATGTGAGTTCAGATTTTTCCAAACCTGTTACTTCTGTATTACTTAAATGGCACATAACTCCTCTGTTCAGTTGGTAAGTAAGTCATAATTTGAAAAACCATGAGAGCCACCCAGTGCCCGAGTTGCCAGTAAAAAACTTCACATTTGCAGCTATGCTTACTGGCCCACAATTATAGAACTCTGACAGAAATTAGTGTAAAAAGTGTTTCATTACAAACTCTAAAACATGTGTTTGCCACTTTATAAGAAGATAAATATTGCAAGAGAATTTGATAAATTAAATGCAGTTATGATTTCTAGCTTACATGTGAATAGCTAAACTAAATACACTTATTTAAATTAATGGTCAATTATATTTTTTAGCCTTCGATTAGTTTTGTTTACAAAGTTTTAATAAATTCAAATGTTTTAGATTCATGTTACTTTAAGAATATACTGACTTAGAACTAAAAGCATTCACATTTATGAAGAGCTATTAAAGACAACCCTTCCAGGTTGAGACCCTTCCAAGACTTACAAACTTCTTAAAATCTCTGCAGTTTTAGTAAAATCAGTTCTGTGTAAAAAATAGATATTCTGTTAACCAGATTTAAAAGACAAAGAGTTCTAAAGAGAAAACATTTACTGCATGCTAGGGTATGAAGAGTTTGCCAGGATAGCTACACAATCAATTCATTCTCTAGGTGTGCTTTTCTTTCAGAGGATTTAATAATAGTAATAGTAATAGTAATAGTAATAGTAATAATATAACTTCTAAAAAAGCTTTTGAGAATACAAATGGTCTGCATTATCAGTGTTATGTAAAATGAATTATATGATTCCTAAACCAGAGAGCAAATCATGGCACACAGATCCTGAAACACAGCATACAAGACCAGAGTGTTTGGGAATATGAAAATGACAGCAAATGTGCCCTGTGTTCTCAGATAAATGATTTTGTTTTTCTTCTCCTGTAAGAACGCAACAAAATGAAGCCAGCATCTCATTTATTCACTGCTTCTCTTTAGGTCATGTTATAGTTGAAAAATAGCAGAGGAAAATCTTCATCATGTTTTCTTCCCTTAAGTACTGATAACATTTCCTTACTGATTTACAGCATCAGAGGATGGCTGAGGTTGGAAGGCAGCTTTGAAGACCATCTAGTGCAGCCCCAACTCAATACTGTGTCCAGTTGGGTTCTCAATAGCTCCACAGAGAGATTCCACCATGTCTCTTCACCACCTTCATAGTAAAAAACCTCTTCTCCTATGTTTAAATGAAATTTCCTGCATCTCAATTTCTGTCCATTTCCTCCTGTCCTTTTGCTATTCTGCTTCACCAGCCATTCCATGATTCTCCTTCTTTGGTCTAATCCATTTGAATACAAAACACATCATCCCGCACTGAAGAAATAAAACAGCTCTGTGACGTTTCCTTACATTATACAAGATTACCCTAGCAGAGGTCTTTTTTTGTGGCCACAAGTGGTAGGACATTTTCCAAGACCTACATGCTCATCTCATGGAGAAAACCAAGAGGAACAATCCCTTAAAACCTTCAAGAGTAGGGCTGAAGGCATAGAAAAGCTTGTGGAAGTGAATTTCTTGTTCCATCCACTTTCTGTGTAACCCTCCATGTTTAGACTGAACTAGACTGAAAAAGATGCTATAGTTTGGAGTTGGAAAGCGTGAATGAGCAATGTATCACACACAGGCATCAAGGTGAATACAAAACCAAAACTCTGAGTTGAGAATAGTACGATGAAAGCACATGGCAGGTCTAGAAATCAATTAATTACAGGCATAGATACTTTGCCAAAAATATGGCTGCTTTCCCAGATCTGTTCTTCCAAGATCTTCAAACTTGTCATCATGACTGTTTGGTGAAGCAGAGCTGTTATGTGGGAGGACCCAGTAAGGTACTGAGGGTCTTCCTCTAAATTTAATCTTAGTTCTCAGTATCTATTTACTGAAGAAATCTTTCCTTTTTATCTCTTTTCCCCTAGCAGAATAAACAGGAAGAAATTAGACAGAGGTTTTATATTAAAAAAAGGCCTACTTTGGCTTCCTGTTCCTGTATTCAGCATCACCAAAACTGTGAAATCGGTGAGAAGAGAATCAGTCTCACTATCCAACAGAGAATTTTTCTCCAGAAACATAGCCCATCATCTGGTCAGATATAGGGTACAAACTGGCTGTAGGGGGTTTCTCCAGCAAAGTGCTCCTTAATTGCTTAAGAAGATGAGTATTTTTTTCCTCTCTCACATCATATGGTGAGATCAGGCTTTCAGGATATTCACTTACCTTTCATAGCTTACTGAGCGACTATATTCTGGATGTTACATTTCATGTAATACATAAACACATTCGAGACTATGCATATAGTATGACTGCATTTGAGTTATTTAATTACATTTCTCAAACTCCAAACATGTCTAAACACTGTTGTATTAGTGCACAACATAGATCCCCATTCAGCAAGATTTAGACATACTTATATTTCTGGAGCTCAAATAAATATCAAGCACAGAAGATACTCCTTGAGCCCTGTAGCTACAAAAGTATTTCATGTGATTTATTATAGCATAGGAATATATGTAATGATGAAAATAAGCCGGGAAGTAGAGGATATGACTTTTTTTATCCCTTTGGAGACATCATAGCTATAACTTACGGGAGGACCACCCTAGAGTGAATTGTGTGACTCTGTTATCAGCTATGGGGTAAATAAAATAATACTCTATTTAATAGACCTGACAACAGCTATTTAATTTACATCATGAGACAAAGGCTACTTCTTTGAAAATAAGCTCACCAAAGCTGAAGTTGGGAATAGTTAATAACAGAAATGTTCTAGTTTGAGAGAGTATATACAGAATTTATAAAATTCTTGGCTTAGATTTGGTGTTGTGTAGAGGGCTTTTAGCTTTGTTTTCAGGGAATTAAACAATATTGTTGGGAGGGTGGGTTGTTTTTCTTTTTATTCTTTTACCCAAAAGGAAAATGAAAGGAGATAGAGAGAAACTGAATAATAGCAATGGTTAAGTTCAGGCCTTATAAAATTGGTGCTAGTTAAACAATACAAAAAAATCACCAACTGAACTTTAACTTTTGCAGTATCTTTGGAATTCTGCCATTTTAGACAGATGTTCATGTGCATAGATAACGCTTACATAGTTCAGACTTTTAAATTGCACTAAAATGGATGTTATTTTTAACAGAATAAAATAATTAATTCAATTCAAGAAAAGATTACAGTTTAAAAACCCCATGAAGTTCACAAGCAAACTTAACCCACTTAAACAGTCCCCTTCGTCTTCTTGGATTTCAGCTATTTAAAACAGTTTCTTTGCCACTCAAACAATTTTGTGTCAACAGGAAATGAGTTAGACAGTCTTTAATAAACACATAAAGAACATCTCTACAGATAGTTGTTTAATTATGAAAAGCTACTCACTGAAGCAGAAAAATAAAATGCAAGAACTTTGGTTTGGGCAAAGAGCTTAGAACTCAGGTATGAATGCACCCATTTTCATTTGTTCTGGCAATATAATAGCTACCTGTATTTTCCTAACTCCCATTTAATTTCTATGGTCATTATTATATTTGTGATCCATGTTTGTGTTATTAAATCAGTTAAGTATTAATAGTAATCAAGGTTTCATTTTGCTGTGCTAAGAAGGGAATATAGATTTAGAGAAAAATTTTAAGAAGTGCAGAGAAAATGTTCCACAAAATTATTTTTCCACTTGTGTTAGCTTCAACTGCAGCTGTAATTACAGAATGTATCTGATGTACAGGACAGAATATACTTGCTCTTCTACAAAACAATGTAGTGAACAGAAAAATGCATAATGAAAGTAGATGCAACTAAATAGACCTTTAATTCTTGCCTGAAGTTCTGTTTTCATAATTCTATTTTTGGAAGAAAAATCACTGAGATCAAACCTAGGTCTACTCGTTCTAAAGTTCCACTAGCAAGTCCTTCTCCTACCTCCCTAACAATTTCATTACAGTGGCTGCATTTCTTTCAAAAGTATGAGCTATAAACAAAGTGAAATAGAAAAAAAAATCAGAACAACTAAGAAGTTGTTCATGTGTTATGTAAAAAATAGTTACAGAAAGTTCTTAAAATAATTCTTCATGACATCAGATTTTTCCCTCAGATAAATTAAACAGGTCTTAAATGTTTCTTCACTGTACCTGACTAAGATTATATCAAAATATGCTACTTTCTTACTATTCAGTATTTCTAGAGGTTAAGAAAAAATGTTGGTATAGGTTTCCTTTAGTTGAAAATAGGAGTATTATTTTAATATATCAGAGAAGCTATCTATGGAAAGATAGTAGACAAACCTCTATTCTAATGCACATTTACTACTACAGAAGTCTGTATTAAAATGGTTAACATATCTTTTTCCCCTCCAGTTTTTTAGAACAGCTCTAGTTTAGATATGGAAATTTTTCAAACTTAAATCAACAGCAGAAGAACTTGATTGAGTCTGTATTAAATTGTGCTCAATGTTAAGTCAGGTAGTCCACACATCTCATATTTCTAATTAAATTTTTATGCAGCACTTAAAAATACTGTGATATAATATTAACAGTTAATTTAATAATTAAAATCTTATATTTTCACAGTGACTTCATGGCAGGTGCTTACTTCTGCATCTGTATACTACAAGTGAAAAAGCTGTATAGGGTATTTTTTATTAATATTATATATTTTACTGGGCCCACACACATACATACACTCTTACACATACACACACAAACACACACGCACAAAAAGGTTGGCCAGGAAATTAGACATCTTATCTGTGAGCTTGCTAAATAAGGACCAATAACCTAGGTCTGCAGTACTTTGTGTGATAACTGCTTTTACAAAATGAAATTTTGACTTTTTCACAGCTTAGCTACAAGTAGACACTATCAGCAAAACTGCATTTCTGTGCAATATGATGGGAAGTAAAAGATTTCAACATCTGACAGGAGAAAATGAACAACTGATAAACAATCTTTGAAATGTTCTCTCACTGCAAGGCATGCTTTTGATGATGATTTACATTTTTATTATTGTTGACTTTCATGATGGGGCTGATGGCTGGCTAAACATACAATAACTGAAAGAACAAACCACATAAAATGCAAACCAAATCAAAAGAAAAACATGACTGGCATCATCTGCCTTAAAAGCTTTTGTTCATTTTTCTTCTTCATTTAAGTATTCAGAAGTCAGTTTACCCAGAAAAAAAGAGGGAAAAAAAATAAAAAAGAAAGAAATTGTAATTGGAATTCTCTGATTCCAACATGGTAAATATTCCAAATCCTCTTCGACTTTTCTCCTCCCACTCAAAACAAGAATTAAATTCAATTCTCATTCCAGTGCACAATGAATGAATTAAGACTTAATGCTCCTTCAGAGTCTTTCATCAGTAGCTGATACTACTCTGGGATTGTAGCTGTGGGGTAAAACAGTGTATAACTTAAGAAAGATAATCATGACTATCATGACTATGAAATGACTATGATTATGATCATTATGAAATGATTATGAATAAAAAAAATCTGTTTTTGAAAAAGTCTGTTACTTTCTTGACAGTGAACTCATCAAGAATTTCTTGGTTCTGCACTAGAAAGTAATGTAAGAAAGAGAGTCAAAATTATTAATTCAGTTAATGTGTTCAGCTGAGTAAATAAATTGGAGGAAACAAAAGCAGAAGCAATGATTTTATTTTGCTTTGCTGTTTTGAAGACAGTTCTTGAAAGGTTTAAGTTTTTTCAGACAATCAATTTTTCATTTAAATTAATTAAGATAGTTATTTTTAAAGCAGTAACATAACTGAAAAATTTATCCTTTTAAAATTAGAAAATAATCAGAAACATTTTAGGTTAAACCAATGTTAATTTGAGTAAATCCTCATTCCCCCTGTAAATTTCAATTAATATTTTACATAATTGTTTCCTACCTGTTACTACTATTGCACAAATTAAACTGAAAATTTCATTAGCCACCCAGCTTTGTCTTTTAAATTGAATCAAGTGAATTAAATAAAATTGGTTATAAATGAACACACCCTCATCTTAGTTCTTTAAGATTTTAATTACAAAAAAGTTAATGTCAAATAATCCCAAACAGAAAAGAGAAAAAAATCCCCCCCAAAAAAACATAAAAAGTAGTAGTAGAATTCTGTAATGTTATAATCACTCTGGAAATGTGTAAGACAGAATCAAAAAGTTTTTTATTTCTGTACTTATCTACAATTAAATACTCTTCAGCTTACTTTTGGGTTTCAGCTATAAATTCCATTCTTAATCACATATTTTTGTATGGGTTAAATACATGGGAACAAGTTGTATCTAGTTATTTACTACGTTACAGCATTTTAATCAGTGCTTGGAAGCACTGACAGGTAATTTGGCTCCTAGAAGCAAGGACAGCAATACTAGAGTTTATCATACAAACTATTGGGATGATAGTCTAATGTACGCTTGCACCATCATTTCTATTGCAGTTGTTTATGTAGACTCAGGGATGGCTGTTGGTAACTGATGCAGAAAGATGGATGAGCAGCGAAAGTAAAAAAATGGTAATCTCAGTTATACAACCGTGTCTTATTGTAGACTGTAGTTTTCCAACAGTGTTGAGATGTACAGCTTTTACAGCCCAGTTAGAAAATATTTATTTCATTTTTACGTCTATCAGATAAATTAGAACATATTTGGTAATGTTTACAAAGAAGTTCAAAACCAATTATTGTTCTAAGTTTGTATTGACTTTAAGGATAAGAATTATCTCCATTCATTGTTTTTGAAAGTAAGCAATTAATATATTACCTTGACCCTTCCACCCACAAAATTACAATGGTTAAAGTATAACAGAGTGACTAATGCAGCAATAGGAAAGGTTTCCCATGCCATATATTTGATGAAAAAAATCACCCCAGAAGTTCAGAACTGATAACTGACATCTCTGTTCAGAAATAGGCAACCAAGGAGCTAAATTATTCAGTTTCTGTGCAAATTTCCCTTTACATTTCACACACCCCACCTTGGCTAACAGCTGAAACAGAAATTCTATCTGACACATTCTGCACAAATGCATCAAGCGCAACCTGGGGATCATGACAGGTTAAGGACTCATCGAAGATAAAATTGTACAACAAAAATTCCACTTGTTAGCCTAACTTCGGGCAGCAAAAGTATTGACTGTCTTCAGCAACTGTTTTTCAAGGGGTAATAATTGTGTACAAGACAATACTGGTCGTGCTAACATGCAACTTAATAATGCAGGGCAGTCTTAAGGTGAAATGAATGGAAAAACCCAATCAAACATTTTGCAAAAGATCTGCCAAAAGTCTGGGAAATGTATAATGGTATGTGGTTAGAAAACTTCAATTTTTAAAAAAATAAATTACTTGAAATCATAAGTTGCATAAAGAAAAGGAGTCTGCAGATTTGCAATGTGTGACTTAAGCATTTCGGATATTAAACAAAAGCAAGTGGAGCAGGGACTGCTCCAGGATTGCAAATACTATTTTGCTGTAAATAAAATGCTCTGTTAACGAAGTCATGGCCCAATACCCTTTCCTGAAACAAATATTATTCCCTTGTGTTTGGATGTCATGGTGCTAAACAAAAGGGCTGCGATTTGATCTCTGACCATGCGGGGAAGTAAGATTTTCTTGTGTCCACATTATTTAGTGCTAGTACTTTCTAGAGCAGATGTGATTTGGAGAGAGCTAATTGTAGCAGTCAAAACAGAGCCAGGCTAAAAGCTAACAATTAAGCACTATGGACAATCAAGGATTCAGTGCTTGTGCTCACTCCCTAGCTCTCTTCTATTTAGCAGAATTTATGGCCTGTTACATTGAGGCTTTGCTATGTAACAAAGGAGAACCGTGCCTTGGAAAAGCAGCTAAAAAGTCACTGAAGTTTTATTTTTATGACTTCATATGACGCAAAATGAAAATTATTTCTGTGTCCCACAAAGCAGAATGCTACAAACTGAAAATACATAGCTAATTTATTTGAACTGCAAAAACTGCATGCACACAAAAACATAACTTTTCATTCAAACTATGTCTGTCGGAGCAGATCTCTGTTTAACAAAATTTTAAATCCCTTTTTTTCCCCCTAATCACAGATAAAAAGGTGGCAGATGCAGATACTCATGTCAGGAAAACCAGAAGGCAGACACTCTGGACACAGGAGAGAAGACACTTCTGCATACTCTAAGTTCAGTATTTGGAGACAGAAGCCTAAACTTATTGCGTAAAGCTAAACACTTTCCTAAAAATCCTTCACATAGAAGAGATACGTGGGAGGCTGGTTTTATCCAGAATTATAATCTAAGATAAACCTCTTTAAACAAACCTTTGCTATACAGGTTTATTTTTTTTAATTCCTCCATCTGAACAGTATTAAATCTTAGCTCTTGATGTAAATTCGTTGCAGGAAATTTGAGTCTTGTTTGATGAGAAAAAAATACATAAATACATTGGGCAGCTGAATTTCTAAATTCATATATCTATATATCTATATCTATATCTATA
>NW_010204637.1:0-1194 GCF_000695765.1 Mesitornis unicolor | reverse complement strand
TTTCTTTACAGCTGCTGCACACTGTTCGCTCATGATGAGCTTGTCATCCACCAAGATCCCCAGGTCCCTTTCCACAGTGCAGCTCTCAAGCCAGGTGGAACCCAGTCTCAGCTGCATTCTTGCATTATGTGTTCCCAGATGCAAGACCTTACATTGGTCCATGCTGAACTTCATACAGTTCCTGCTAGCCCACTTGTCCAGTCTTTCCAGGTCTTCCTGGAGGGTGACTCTCCCTTCTGGAGTGTTGACTACCCCACTCATGTTGGTGTCATCAGCAAACTTCATCAGGGAGCTCCTGACTCCAATATCCAGCTCACTTATGAACATACTAAATAGTGTCGGGCCCAATATTGATCCCTGAGGGACCCCACTTGTGACTTTGGCAAACAGTTAGAGAATGAACTATTTACTACCCCTCTCTGGGTACAGCCCATCACCCAGTTCCCCACCCACCGCACAGACCACTTATCTAGGTTTTAGCTTGTTAGTTTTTCAAGGAGGAGGCTGTGGGGGACCATGTTGAAAGCCTTGGAGAAGTCCAAGTAGACAATATCCATTGCTCACCCTACATCGACCGAGTGGGTCACTTCGTCGTAGAAAGCAATCAGATTTGTTAAGCATGATCTGCCTCTGGTGAATCCATGTTGGCTTTTCCCAATCACACATCTCAGTTTACTGGTGATACTACTCAGGAGGATTTGCCCCATAATCTTCCCGGTGATCAACGTGAGGCTAATGGGCCTATAATTACCTGGGTCCTCCTTTGAATCCTTCTTGTATATAGGGGTGACATTAGCCTTCTTCCAGTCTTTGGGCACATCTCCAGATCTCCATTACTTCTCAAAGATTATGGAGAGTGGCCTTTTAGACAGGTGGATTCCATTCCTTCCTAGCAGGTTGTAGTCCTTGTAGAAGGTCCCATTGTTGTAAAAGCCAAAATCCCTGTGGCAACACCAGCCACGTAGTCAGAAGTTGATCTGCATTATGCATATATTCCTGTCTGCCCCCAATCCTTGAACCGGTAGTATGGAAGAAAAAATAACTTGGGCACCAAAATTCTTCACTTTCTCCCCCAAGGCCTTATAGTATTTCTTGATCCTCCCTAGGTTTGGGCTTACTGTGTCGTTTGTGCCTACATGAAAGAGTAATAGTGGATAGTAGTATTGCAGTCATGGGAAAATTTTGGTTGATTAA
>NW_010204636.1:0-734 GCF_000695765.1 Mesitornis unicolor | reverse complement strand
CCTTCTGTCCATCCACCCACCTATCCATCCATCCACCCACCCATCCATCCTTCTGTCTGTCCATCCATCCTTCTGTCCATCCACCCACCCATCCATCCATCTGTCCATCCATCTGTCCATCCATTCACCCATCCATCCATCTGTCCATCCATCCATCTGTCCATCCATCCGTCCATCCATTCATCCATCCACCCACCCGTCCATCCTTCTGTCCATCCACCCATCCATCCGTCCATCCATTCATCCATCCATCCACCCACCCGTCCATCCTTCTGTCCATCCATCCGTCCATCCATTCATCCATCCACCCATCCTTCTGTCCACCCATCCTTCTGTCCACCCATCCTTCTGTCCACCCATCCATCCGTCCACCCATCCATCCGTCCATCCATCCATCCGTCCATCCATCCATCCACCCACCCGTCCATCCTTCTGTCCATCCATCCATCCATTCATCCATCCATCCATCCTTCTGTCCATCCCCCCCCGTGCTCCCACACGCGCCTCGGCAGCAGGGGAGGCTGCGGGCCGAGATGGTGCTGCCCCCTCACTGCTACCAGCCCCTGGTCCAGCTCCTGTGCCAGGCAGTGAAGTCGGGGCGCCAGGTAAGGGGTCCATGCCAAACCCACCTCCCTCTGGCTCTGCCAGGCCATGGGGTCCCCTTGGGCCATGGCGTCCCCCTTGGGCCATGGTGTCCCCCTCGGGCCATGGCGCTGTGGTTCCTCTCCCCACCA
>NW_010204635.1:9560-41332 GCF_000695765.1 Mesitornis unicolor | reverse complement strand
TGTGATTCTGTGATTCTGTGTGATTCTGTGTCTTGATACCTCTGCATGCACTAACAGTCTGGGTTTTCAGAATGCTTGATTTCTCCTCGTGGGCTTCAGCAACATCTTTGAGTGTTTTTTAAAGTGTAACAAATAATGAACAACAAAAATTTGAAGTTACTTGGATAGACTTTAGGAGAATCTCTTTAAAGTTCTGTATTTCTTTTCTTGCCTTTGAGGATGGCTCACCCACCTACTCTTTGCTTTGCTCTAAAGATTTGGAATGAATGATACAAAAGTATGAAATTATGTACGTTATGATATTACATAGCAGATTGAGTACATGGACTCTGGAGTAGAAAGTGGAGTCTCAGTTTTAAAAGCACAAAGCACTGAGGAAAGAGTTTGATGTTATCACAAGTATAGTTTGATAAGAACTGCCAGAGGGAGTTGTTGCAGCAAGTGTAAAATACAGAACCTGCACACGTTTGGAATAATAATGGAAGTCCTGTCCCTTATGTTGAAAAGCCAGTATTAGAGTGGGACAGCAGATGAAGGGTAATAGGAATGAGACAAATACAGAGCAGTCAAGATAGATGTCTTTGCCTTGTTTTCTTAATTCCTGATTTTTTAAGGATACTTGCACTGTTGTATGTCTACCCTCAAAACCAGTTCTTAATTTTTTTAAAAATCTAGCTCTCATATCTGTGAAGTAGTGCTCTTTTGCAGGGCTAGCTGAAATTATTGAGACTTTTTCCTATTGGTCCATTATCAACAATTTTTGCTCTTGCAGATGACATGCAGCCCATAAAGCAGAACCATTTTAAATCGTTCAACAAAATGTGCTGCGCTCTATACTTAGAAGACTTCAGTGAGGCTGGCTTTTCTAAACAGATACACAATACTTAATAACACCATAGGAATGAAGTAGGTTATTGTGTGAAGTACAGTGTACTGTACTTTATTAAACTGGCTGACTTTGATATAGTATATGTGTGGTTGCTTTTAGATGTGTTTATGAAAAAAGATAATTTTTTTTCCTTCTTACCTGTTTGTCTAGCCCATGTTGGCTTTCTTAGTAAATGCCAGCTGCAAATCAGTGACAAAACACCAGCTGTGCTTTAACTTGTAGCAAATCTTACTGGGAAAGAATCTGTCAGTCTCCAAACATTAGCTTCGCCTTTAAAAAAAACCAACAAACAAAACAACAGACAAATAGTATCTGCAGAACACAAGATGTTTGTACAATGAACTATACTTGGAGCAAGGAAAAAGGGGTAAGTGAAGAGAGTACTCGAATCTGGGTGTGTGTTAGGTTCCCTGTTCTTATCTGATTAACTATCAGATCACCTATTCAGCACATTTTTTACAGTAAAGGAAAAATAACTTCCTGAGTCTCAGCTAAACTTAAATTTTCATATTTATAAATTACTTCCTTATCAAATGTGATGGTCATTTGTGAATTAGTACATGATGATTTCTAAATAGTCTGTTAGACTTGGAAACAAGGGGACTGGCCTTGATGTACCTGGGAGAAGCAAAGCAGATTGTTACCACAAAATCTTTTGAGCAACTGAAGTTTCTTTGTTAGAAGTTATTTATTTTAGTTACTTGAGCTATTTGACTTTACTATGATACTGTTTGAAAAAGTTTATCATATATGAAGATAATGGTGCAGATTATGGGTATTCTGACTGAATACACTGAGAAGGCTAGGAATCCACCTGTTTTAATTTGATTAATACCAGTGGCTCATGAAGAGCTGAATATGTCAGTCAGTCAACATAATATCTTTATAAAATTGTGAGATTCACAAGCAGGAAAATGATGTATCATTTCCAGTCTCCAAGCTGTTTCTGAAGCCTGTTTGTCACTTTCTGTAGGAAGAGTTAAGTTCTGTGAAAATATTTTGATACGATGAAAGAGATTAGAAATATCTAGTCTGTACTGCTGACTTCTCACAATTTTTGTCCAGACGATAAAGCTATGCAGTGGATTGGGTTAAAATGAAGGTGATGAGGGACTTCGTACCTAGAGTCCTTGCGTGCTTCACTGCTGGTTGTTCCTCTTTATGGCTCCTTCTTTGACAAGTGAAATATAGCTGCCTTTGCCTTCCAGATTGTATCCCAAGAGTTCCAGATGAAATGAAGCCAACTTGTGGAAAAGCATGTAGGCAGAGGCAGCCAGTTTTTATGTTGATCCCACCCCACATAATCCCCTGTGGTTGACAGGCCAGTTAAAGGTATAGGTCAGCACTGATTTTGGACAACAATTTTTCTCTTCTGTGTTGTCGGGTCACATTTTTTTTTTTCTCAGCAAGCTTAGGTAATACAGTATGATAAATTACACTGGTAGCTTATTATATTTATTACTTCTCATTTTCCTAATTCTGGTTGCATTTTAAACTCTCCTTTATGGAGACCATAGTATACTGCTTTGTTCAGAAAAGTTGTTCAAGGGACTTTTGTAGTACTTGAGTCTGAACTAGACGTGCTGTGTGCCTTTTGGAGAACATTGGCTCCTTTGCCTGCCAAGAAGGGCAAAGAAAACTGCCCTAAGGATGTCATAGCAGGGCTAAAACCTTCTCAGAGGTTAGCAAGTACTGTTGTCTCTTCTTTTGGGATGTTTCCTGACTGTCCCCGATGAGATGGTGTGGGCTTATTATCTGAAGCAATACTGACAGCAAGACTTTGTTGGTATTCAGAATGGACCTTCCAGGTCATTGTAATTTTATCTTTATTTCTCTTGGATTTCCTCAGTTTCAACAGAGAAAACAACTTAGTTGGGGATTCACTTAGTGCTAAAATTAACCTTCACATTCTTTCCCCAGTGTCACAGTGTACACAGCTGAGTTTAGACTATTCTATATTAAACAATACATATTGTTTATTTAATAATGAGAATAAGTAGTTTTCATTTAATATATTATAGCTCAGCAATAGCTGAGTTTGTTCACATGATCCACCTCAGCATAAATCAGTAGGGGAAAAACCTCAGCAGGAGTCTAAAATTGCTGGAAAATGTGAGTGAATATGAAGAAGAGGAAGTGACATACACTGTGAGTATGCACATACATATGTGCACATCTCTTTCAAGCATTCTAAGCTGATCCATTTAGGAATGATTTTTCAAAGTTAGATAACATTTTGGTTCCTAGTTGCCCCTTACTAATTACACCAGTTACCTTTGAAATGCTCCTGTTAGAGCATCTGAAGGTTACTCACTTCCCTCCCCTTTTAAAAGTATGTCTATGTTTTCCAGAACTTTAATTCGTGCCTGGATGCTGTTTTCTAAGAAAGCTTTCAGTGAGGACGAGTAGCACAAGGGGTTGCCCTTCCAACCTGGTATTCTATGATTCTGTGACATGGGTAATAATCAGCTAAAGGTGGATGCATAATACCCAAATTGGCACCATTACTCTAAAGTTAAGTCACTTCACATTGCAAGTAGCCTGCTGGACATCAGCAAAAGCTCTTGAGCATTGAAAATTTTTCAATGGAAGTTTTCATTGCAGCCTAATGTGGGGAAATTTTTTTTTTTGCTTTTAAATTAAATTGCATCTTAAGACTACATTTGCATTGCGTCTTAAGACTACATTATTTACATGGAAGCATACTGTAATTTTGTTACAACCTGTAACTTTGCAATGTTTTTTAATCCGTGTGTCTTGTTGCAAAACACCATGATGCTAAACAAAACAGAAATTATCCCCCCTTCCAAGACAAAAATTTTTCTATGAAATACATGACATTTTAAAAGTGCTTCCAATAGCAATGATCACAAGACCATCAGGATTGGAAGGCATAGATTAGATTGTTTGATAAAATGATTTTAAATGCAAGATGGCCAGTTCATGTTACTGTAAAATTGATGTGGAAGAACAAAAGGAATGCTCAGCAGAGCCTGATGGCAGTAGGCATTTAAATGATTGAATAGTATAAACAGTGTCTTTGTGTTTATGGTCCATAGTTCCTACTTCTGTATTTACAGTGTGTGCATTGTATGTAGTTGTGAGGGAGAATGCAGCAAAAGGTCTGCAGGAGTACAATGAGGGGTGGGAAAGAGCAGGCATGGGCCAGGTCCTCAGCTGCTGCGCATGGATGAGATCAGATGAGTTTGCAGCAGTTCTGTACCAGCCCTGCAGACTCCAGAGAAGCCTGCCAGTGTAACCTTAGCCCTGGAGAAGACAACTTTTGTGACAAATGTGTCTTTCCAGAAAGGAAGGGAGTCAAAGCTTTGAAGACATTATATGTATGTGCATGCGTGTGCAAGAGAGAGAAGGAAGGAGGGAACTTCTGGCAATTAGTTTCTCTTTTTTCATTGTTATTTTTATGTCACAACATGTGATAGTTTTTCTACAAGAATGTTTTTACTGTACACCTGATGTATTCCCATGAAAATGCAGCTCGTCCAGAAATATTCTGCATTTCTGAAGTGTTTTTATGGTTGATTGCTGCATCATAACATTGATGTTTTTATAACCTTGTGATGTTGGTCTCTGCCCCTGCATTACGCCGTATGTTACCCTTCCTTTTCTTGTTTATTTTCTCTCAGGTTGGTTTTTTTTTTGGTTTTTTTTTTTTTTTAATTGTCAACTTGGAAAAAGAGGGCCATGCTGCTGGCAGCTTTGATTCTGCCAGCACTGGAGAGTGAGAAGTGCCTCTTCTACTTCCCTACTGCTTGGGTAAAACAGGTTATGAGATAGTCTGAAGGGTGTAAGGGAATATAATCGGCTCACTGTAAAAAGCAGCAATTTAACAATAAAAATTCCGAACAGCTGATACCATAAATCCTCTCAAATGTTAAGAAAATCTGGGGGTTTTTTCCCCTCTTGAAAACTTTCAACTTTTGTTAGCTGCCTCCACTTGAAATATGTTGAACTTGGCCTGTAAATCACCATGGGTCAGTCTCTGAATTGATATTCCCTCCCCAGTTGTATGGTAATTGCAGTTTAGTATAACACAGATTTGCTGAAGTGCTGATAAGAATGATTAAAGAGGTACTAGAAATGCAAATTTTACAGTGACTACTGTACAAATGATCTTCTGCTATTGTTTTACAGTGTAATTAAATAGTCCATTGCTGTATTTTATTTTTGTTTTAGGAATCTGCTTGGTTAATTGCTGTCTGTCATCTGTGTCTGCAGCCTCATGCAGAAAGCTCACTGGAGCACGAGCAATTAATGAAGATGGGAACCTTTCTCAAAAGAGAGAAAGCTGGGTGGTTTTCTTCCACAGATGCAATCCTCACAAAATCCTGTTGTGAAACTAGAGATGGTTTTTTAAATAAAGTAATTAAAATGTCTACTATTTAGAAGATAAAAAGTACCTGTTGGTAGGTGAGCTTTGTAGGGTTTGGTAAAGTTTGGGAAATGGGATGCTTTACACCTTGTGTTGTCATTTGTGGTACTATTTACCTCTTTTGCTGCATCTTCAGCACTCTTGAGCATAAACAGTTTTCAGGATTTAACACTTTTATGGTCTGTGGCATTCCTCTAACTACTGAGTAGCAGCTTGCCTCGAGCAAAACGTGTTGTGTTCTTGATGAAAAAAGGTGAGAATTTATCTGTGTTTGTTATCTTAAAATTGTTCCAGATGAGCATACAACAACCTTGGCATACCTTTAAAGAAAATCAAACTGGATGACTGTATGGGTTGTCAGTGATAAGCAACAGCTCTGTGGTGGTGATGAGTTGGTTGAGAATTTTGGAATGTAATGTAGGGCCTGTAGTAGCATTTTCCATTGCAGAAAGTCTGAAGACCTGGACGGGGAAAAAAACCAACCCTAAACCAGAAGTAGTAAGAATCAAAATAGTCAGAGGGATATCTAAGAAGAGGGAGGTACAGAAGGACTTACATAGCTCAGAAACTTGGCAAAAATCCTGCATCAGTCTCTCAGAGTAAATAAGTGTTAGCCTGTCTTACATGGTCATTTATACCATGTAATGCTTCTCTAAGCCATGACCACCAGGTCAGGGGAATTCCACTCTTGTGGACAGCTGATGAAAGTTTGTGATCTTGATGGATTCAGTACTTGCTAAAAATAATTAATACTCTCTTAAATTAAAGAGAAAGATTACTGGTAGGCAAAACACATCTATCTAGTGCCATATGTCTGATGATAAATGCCCTGAAAAAATAAACATAAATAACTGTGAATAGACTCCCAGTGCTAAACGTAGAGGGCAGTGCGTGAGAGCTGGGTTAGGATGTTTTCAGCAAGTGGCATATTTCTACAAAGCTCTCTCACTTGAACGGAATCAAATGTGAAGTGCTGTTTTGATTTAACCTTTCATACAGCAATGAGTAATGAATATTAAAAGTGGCTTTTTTATTTTCACAAAAAAGGAAAGAGGGGGAAAATTTTTTTAGATTTTTTTTCAGTGTTAGTTGTACTAGATATCTGTAAGGTTTATGTTCCTTGGATATGTTAATTGTTTGTTAGCTGTTTTCACTTGATTTTGCTGTGAAAAATCCTAAAACCGCAGTACTATGTACCTTATATAAAGGATATGCAGACTGTTAAAAGGGCAGCACGAAGTGCAGATGGATTCTAGAAAAGTTCACATTCTTCCTTTTTCTGGTTAAATTAAAGCTGAAGGAGTCCTTTAAAACCCAACTGCCTGACAAGCTTCAGATGTGCAGGCTTGATTACAATCTGTAATGCTTTCTACCTGTGGCTGTTCAGACATTTTGAGCTTTTGTGTGGCTGTCTCAGGATTCTGGTATGTCTTATGGGACTTTGGGTGTCTATCTTCTGTACAAATGCTGAATGGTAGGGTTAGATTATATGTCTTTTCTTAGCAAATGGAGATGTGCAATCTTGTGTTATCAGGGGAAGCTATTATTGATGCTTTAGCTATGAAAAAATAGCAGCACCTATATAAAAAATATACTGTAATGCTTTTTTAAATGCAAAATTTATTGTGAAAAAATTCTTTTTATACCTGTCTTCTTGTCATTTTCATTAAAAGTTCCACACAAACCAAAGAGATTGGAAAGTGTGAACATACTGGAAAGGAAGGGATGCAAAGTATTGAAAAGATATTTAGAACTAGGATAAAATATTGTTTAATGTTTATAGAAAATGTGTGGGAAGCTGAGTATTTTTGTATATAGTATGTTGATGTGTTTTACAACACTGCATATAAACTCTGGGAATGTCACTAAAACTATACAGACATAGGCCAGCTGAGTAGCATGGCTATGCTTTCCTGTCTTTTGTATTGTGTGTAGAAAAATGCATCTCTTAACTGAACTCACGCTCTGTATTGTGCAGGCTTGTATCTTGTGATAATTACTGCGGCCTTTTTGGAGAGAGAGAAAATGTAGGACCAAGCCCCATTTTGAGAATAAGGAAAAAAAAAAAGTAGAATTATGGAAGGGAAGATGGCTACATAGGTGCTATAACTAGGTGTCGACAATGCACGTAGTAACTGCTTTTATTATATATCGTAAATCTGGGAGAGAAACCTAATTGTCCTACTTCATATACATCTTTGTGGCCTCATCTGATGGAAGCTTTCCTGAGAAGTGTTTTGGACAAATTTTATTAATAAACATTTTGGTATTAGGGTTATGGTTTGTGAGATTTTTGAGAGGGGAGGGAAAGGAAAAGACTGTTCAGGCAGAGGGAAGTAACTAATAATATGTAAAAACAAAAGGTTGGGTTGGTGGGTGTATCACGGCCTTTAGAGAGAATGGCAACCATCTGCATGTATGAATCTGCTCCCCACCTCCCTCCCAGTACTGGGCTGATTAAATAATTTTGAAGTCGGGTGCCAGGTACATGACATAAACTTTGGGAAAAACTAAACATTGCCCTCAATAGCAAGGAAGACTGAAGGCCTTTAATGGATGTCTGACAAGTGCCATCTTTAATAGTGGTGTCTAAATTAATACCAGTTTATACTGTCCTTGTCTCATGTAAAAAAAATAATAAAAAAATTAAAAAATTCCAGGCTTTACTGCAGTTCAGCAAGTAATTGCTGGTTGCGTTACGTTCTGACGAACACTCGCTGCAGACATGAGACAGAGCAGTGTAAGTTTTGGCTTCCGAAGTTGAAATTGTCTCAGCGTCCGATTACTGCTTTGCAAATGAGCAGCTGTTTTTTTTTTCTTCTGTGGTCTTGTGGTCTAATATTAATACATTTTCAGAATGGAAACTCAATTAGATCATTTTTCCTCGGTCTGTATCCTTTGGGATATCTAACCTATGTTGCTTGTTTTAATTAAATTACCACATTTTCCATATGATTAAATGCCTCAATAATGAAGACTTATGGGACTCAATTTTAATGTACCATACACTGAATACGAGCAACGAGGGGAAAGATATGATTTTACTCTAAGTGAAATCTTTTAGTAGCAAACGTTTCACTTCATCTCTTTTCAGATCAAATGAAAGTTGCAGAGAAGTAAAATAGAAAATGTGGTATCAGATAGTGCTGTTCAATGGGTGGGAGCAAATATTCTCTGAAGGAAGTATTTAGACTGATGGGAGAAAACCAGAAAGTGTTGTAGTGTATTTCTGGGGACACGCCAGGCAACATTTCCACAGTTGTGTTATAGTATACTTTGAGTTTTGGGGCAAGAGCCACTAACCATATAGCAAGGTATGTCTTGGAGCAATTTTAAAGGGATTCATTGTATTCTTTTCATCTAGAGTTGCCTGGGGTTTAAATCAGGACAGGATTTGGCTTAACATGGATAGGTACTAGGTATCTAATCTGAAAACCACACCAGTCATTTTTAAGAACTGAGCAGTAAATGCAGGCAAGAAGTCAGGAACTTCAAATGGGGAAAAATGCATTTAAAAGTCTTTTTTATTTTGGTTGCAGGAGAAGAAAGTACTGCAATTTGTTTGCTAGGTAAGCACATTCTTATTTCACTATATTAGGCTTGGTAGGGAGAAAGTGCTATGTGCAAGGATGGAAGCGTCACAGACTCCTATCCTTGCATGAGGTGAACTCAATAGTACTACAGAAACAGTTGGGTATAATTCAAGAGCAGTTTCCTGTGCTGACCTTCAGACTGTTAAATGTCTGGATTTATTAAATTTTAAAGGCTGATAAGAAGCTCTGAGCTGTTTATGAGGAAACCAAATTGTGAAAGGTGAGAATAAAGATGTTTGTTGTATCAACTATGGCAACAGTGTTGGTTTGTCCTCTTTGGTAAAGCATTGTTGTTGTCCATTTCTTTTAACTTTTTGTTAGTTTCCTTCCCTGCTTTTAGTGATTATAGAATGCTGTGGTGGCTTATTCAGATTAGATGTTTTGTGTGAAGACATCTTTTCCAAGATAATTTGGGAGCCACTGTCTTGACTGCCGTACAGTCATCTTACCTTTGGATTTCTTACTCCAACAGAACTGCAGGACCTCAAGCTGTCCTTCTACCTTGTCAGTGTCCTATCCTAACTGCATCCAGGTCACTTCTTCCTCTGTTTCCAGGTGGCTGACTCTCGGTCTACTGCATAATTTTTTTGGATGTTTTCCCTAAATGACTGACCTCACAGTTGGTACCAGTAACTTTCATCCCATTTCTAGCATCGTATCTCAGGGGCTTGGAATGTGGGTTTTTTTGTTTGTTTTCCTCTTCTGTACTGACCTACCAACTGATAGTTCTTTCCAGTTTTCAGTCATCACAAGATTCTTATTTTGTAACAAGTTGATAAATGACAATATTGGAGATATCTCAGACCTTGGAAAAGTTAATTTTCAACTTTTGTTTAAACCAAGATTCATTTCAGTACATCTAAGTGACATCTCCATTTTAGCTGTTTCTTAATATACTTTTCAATTTCTGCAATCCTCCTTTTTTTCCAGCTACAAACTCACTCTGTAGTGCACTGTCATTACCAGGAGCATTGATTAGCTTACCAAAGAAAGATCTGTCTTATACTGCCCATTTTTATTAGACCCATGTTGTAGTTGATGAAATTTTTCAACTACTTTTCTGTTTTGAGTGTATTTTTTTCCTTAATTTGTTTTTTTAAATCTTGAATACCGTTGAAGCCAAACTTACGTGTTTACAGGTTTATTCCTTCTCTGTCCTTTTTAACTATGACCATTCCACTGTTTTTTTACAGGTGTAGTTTCACTGCTACTCTATAATTTTACTGACATATTATATCTACAAAGATTTCAATTTCTCCAGTTTTTGAAAGAGTTGAAGATAGCAGGAAGTTTAGAGAAATGGGTAAAAGAGAAAGGGATAATGAGATTCTGCAGTGTTTTTCAAATTTGAGAGGAATTATTACTTCATAATCTGGCATTTCATATCTTCTCTGGTAAGAAATGAAGGAAAAAAATAGTGATGGACAGACACAGACAGGTTGAAACTGTTTCTGTAATTTTCACCAAAGATATTTTAATTTTTACTTCAGTATGGTCCTTTGAGATGCATACGGTTTGCTGTAAGTTATTTTTCAACAGGGGTTATATGCCTTCTCATTGGGTATCAGTGGTGATAAAAGGGGAAGGTAGCTTGTTTTTTGTTTTGTTTTGGTATGGCATACCTTGAAAGTCTTGCTTTGATTCCTGCAGTATTCTTATGCTTAGCTTCAATAAAGGTAGCTAGTTTTCTAGATTTCCTTCTAGATTAATCTTTGAGTTTCATTCATGTTAAACCTTGTTACAAATTCATTTTCTCTCCTGTGGTGGGGAGGGTCACTGCTGTTGTAATACCTTCTCGGTATTAAGTCCTACATAGGACTTCACTACTGTGATGTGGTGAGGTGCGCTAGGAAAGGCCGTTTTTCATTTTCTGCTCTCCGCTTGCTATTAACAGATTTTTTGGATCAGTCACCCTCCTTTTCTTGCTCTTGTTCTCTTTCCGTACAGCTCACACTTTCCTTCCCACAATCTGTCATCCTACTTTCCTACCAAACAGAAAAGAACCATTTGTTATAACTTTAAAAATAAATGTTAAACAACCAGGAGTAAAGAAAGCTAACAGACAGCCAAATAGTTTTCACTGATGAACTTTCCTGATCTTTGTCCCACTGCATAAATAAGGGAATAACTAAACTACCATCACATTCAAAGATGAGCAAAATGCATATGTGAATGTTTATTAGCTTTCCATTTCAGAGATTTATTTCCCTACTTGTTTAAATATTTTGAGAAACATACTTCAGAACTTAAACATGAAAAGCATACATTTTCTATAACTTTCCAGTTTCTGCTCCTCTATGGATAAAATCAAAAGTATTCTGGTCTTGAAGCATCAGCATTTCAAGCCTGACCTCTGGATGCCTACTAAGCAGTAGTGAAAGAATTTTGAAGAGAAAAAAGTTTGTTTCATAACTGCATTTAATCAAGAGATATTGCTGTCCCCCAGGTTTCTGTATCTCCACAAAACATAACAGTACTAATTTCAAAGCCAAATTTTAAACATTCCTTCAGCAGATAGTCATTGAGTTAAAAGTTGATTATTTTAAGTAGAGAGGACAGCATGGAAAAGCTGACCATGGAAGATAAGTTGGGTCTAAGTCACTCATAGGCGATTCAGGTTGATTTTGGTGTAAGGATTCACTGAAACAGATCAGTAATAAGCTTACGTAAAATAAAGACGTCTTTTCTTAAAGTCTTCTCAACTGGTTGAGGAGCTTAGGAACACGAAAGTTAAGAGCAAATACTTTAGGGGAGAACACCACTATTAGGATTGATGAATAAACATTTCAATAAAGGTATTAGAAACAGTAACTCAAGACTCCACAAGAAGTTAACAGAGGGATTAACAAGTTTAGAAAAGATAAATCTTGGGTGCTAGGTAGATTTATTAGTGGGATGTTACAGAACTATTGCCTCTGCTGTATTAGAAGACCCAAAAGTTCTTCAAATCCTATGGCAGTCTGCATGGGAAAATTACCAGAAGCTAGGCTGTTTCAGATCTTGAGATGGAAAATCAAATCAGTTGCAAAGTATTGTTTATCCATGTAAGAAGAGCAGTATCAAGAGGGTAAATGGAACAAGTATGAAGAGACAATGTAATAGAGATTGACCAGAGTATGACTGAAAATGCATATGTGGAAATATTGTCTCAGTTCCTAGTAAGAAAGTTAATGAAAGTTAATGTAGCTTAATGAAAGGATGGCAACTACCAAAGACTTTATTAAGAAGTTACTCTTGTAATAGAAATGGAAGCAAAATGCAGAGCTTGGAGTGGTGGACATCTTTTAACCAGGATGGTGAAGGACATCGTGGGTAAAAGAAGTCTTAGGTCTAGGTTTCCAGAATTTTTCATAAATCCCACAAATTGAAAGTGTTCATGCCACCTCATCAGCTACAACTTCAGTATCTGCCCTAAAGAGAGTAAAAAGAATTATTCAAGTATTACTCTGCTCTCAATAGCAGGCACTACTATACTTTTCCACCCCATCTTTCAAGTTGATTTTGAGCAGAAAGGAAGCTTCTTGTCGGTAGCTGTGGAGAACTAATTTTGTAGCTGTCTTTCATGGGACAACCAATTTCATAGAGAGTATTCTAGATCTTGTGTATTTGGAAGGACAGATAATAAATTGGCAAATGTTGGACTTTGGGAAAGAAAGTGCAGGGAAAGGAGGGAAATTCATTGTTAGAGTTCTGCAGTCAGTGTTGGGGCGTACATTTTTTTTTAAAGCTTGGAGGGACTTAAAATGTGAAGGAAGAACAATATACCATGTAGAAAGAGCTGGATCGTCTGACAGCTAGACTCTTCAGACACCCAGCAATACAGATTACATATCATGGATATATAGACTATTTCTGAAAGTTTTAAGTCATTTATGTGATGAGGTTATGGAAAGGTTAAACAGCATTCTAACTTATGAAGCACAGTATTTCCAGTAGAAATATGGAGTAATTTTAACCACCCAAATACATGCAAAAACTATGCATTGCGCAATACCACATACAACTCTATTCAACTCTGTCTGTAAATTAAAAGACATGCAGTAAAAGGCAAGCAGAATATTAGATGAAATTGTAAGTCAGATTTTGATGAATAGAGGGGTTAATTTGTTTGCCATGGCAAGCAGTGGCTGAAATAAAACATGAAGCTTTGATATTGGAGCTAAAAATGCTTTTTCTATATGAAAAAATGTTATTTTGTCAATGAATAAATTCAAATTAGAAATTAGAGGATTCATAATCATCACAGAGATATTTTTTCTTTCAAAACTATTAATTTTAGGCTAGTGTCTGCTTGATATGAGTTGTGTGAGATTGGCTAGACTGGACTTGATGACCCAAGTCATAGAACAAGTTGAGGTCTTTGGTGTTCATGGATGTTTTTAATGTAGCTCTAAGCTGATGTTACTGGCATGTCTATTTTTTTCACCATGATTCATTTTGGTCTTTTGCTTTGTTTATATTTGTATCATCGCTGACTCATTGGGGTTTTTTTTTGTTTTTCAACAGGATATTTTTCAATGTATTTGGTGGAGGATGTGTAGGGATTACTGAATACGATGTTTGCTGAGAATTACCTCCTGAGATATGATTGGACTGCCAAAAATGTAGGTACTCCAGGAACATAGTCATCATTAGTATGCCTCTTTTTTCAAACAGAGGGTTTGGTCTTGACCTCCCAGTGTAAACAACCAGAAGAACTGTAATCTGTTACTATAGAAAAAGCTCTATCCTGCAAACATTTATCCTTAATAATAAACTCTCTCAAAGATAAAATAGCAGCATGAACATGTAAGGTAAATTGACATCAGGCTTCTGAAATTCCCACCAGCAAAATATTTTAGTACAAGTAAATATCTAATATTCTTAACTTAAATGTTTTCTTCTCTTTAGCACTTGTGACTCAAGAGACTGCCAGTGTAGCTAGTTACTTAAATGGGAAGGTTTTTTATAAATACTTGTGATAGAAATCTCAGTAAAATGGCTTTTTCCTGAACAGGGGGATGTTCACTCTATTTTTATCTATGAAGCTGTACTGATGCAAGGCCAGAATAACTCTGCTGATCTTAGAGGAGCATTTAATAGAAGAGAGATGACTAATTGGCTGTTTATGGATATGCAAATGTGATACCTGTAAGGCTTGAATATTTCAAACAATTTATGTTGCCTTCTCTGATTTGAAAGCCTGAAAATTGCTACAGAAGGACTAGAGGGCTTTCTAAGCAGAGAAAATAAACCAATCACACAAGAACAACCTTTATACAAACTGTCCAAACACATCAAAATCAAACTGAGAAAGGCCTCCTGAGCTCTCTGTTAAACTCCTCATACTTCACCAGTGGGATTTATAGAACTGCAGTAGTACGGGGAGAAGAACTTAAGCATGAGCTGCTTTGCCTTAGTCAGACCTATTTAATTTACCCCTGTCTCTACTCTCAGGCTCAGACATCCTGCCAGATGAATGGCCTGACATCTTGCTTTTCTTGCACAGATTCTGTGTAGCTGGAGTTGAGAGCTCATAGTATATACTGACAAGAAAAAATATTACTACAGCTTTTTAAAATGTGAAAAATGTGAGTGGTGGTGAAAAACGTAGACAAATATTTCAGAGCATAAGTATTCTTTCTGATGTTCAGGAATATTACTCATAAACATTTTCTCCAAGTAGAGTAACTTTATCAACTTTTCCATGGGAATAGAGGGAGATATGAATTTACTTGGAATAAATTCTAAATTTAGAAGAAATGTGATATTTGAATGTGATCTGGGTAGACCCTAATGGGGGAAATGAATGTGGCTGGCTATTTGCTTGAAGTATTTGCTAGTCTCGAGCAAAGAAAGAGAATAATACCAAAACTTTCTGTGGTCCTGCTTCAAGTATGACTCTAATTAATTCTTATCTGGGCTCCTTTTACATCTGTGGCTTCACTGACTCTGTTCTTATAAACTGTGTCTTTGCATGTCTTCAGTCTTTGCTGTAAAGTGACCTTTTTAGGTCTGGTAATTATTTAATATTGCTTGTCTTTTTTATTGTTTGTTTGTTTGTTTTGGTGTTTCATATTTCTTCTCCTTATGAAAGTGATGATATTACTTATGTTGCTCTTTCTAATTGGCTTTGCAAAACAAATTCAGGAACAGTAAACTGGAACAGCTCTGTTTGGAAAAGTAAACTTTGTAAATTGATGTCGTTTGACATCTGTCTTTTTAAAAAACATCACCTCCCCCCGCCCCAGTGCTTAGAACCAACCATTACATTAAACAAAATTAAAATAGCTTCATTCTGCAAACTTCTGCTTGGTTTTGCTCATGTAACCATTAAATGAGTAGGCTCCTTTGCACTTGCTTGACATTAAAAGTATGTATCAGCATTCAGAAATTCAGAGCAAGAATAGTTAAACATGGGATGGGAGGGCTGAAACTCTTGGGGAAAAAAATTAAATTAGTGCTGTGGAGTCCAGTGCAAATAAAGATGTAGAATTGTGATTCTTGAGTATGTATGCAATTTAGTGCTTTGGAATAAATGTTTTCAGGTACTCTTAATTTTCTCTACCAGACACTATGAATAAATCTATTTAGTAAAGAGTGACAGTAGGAGGTAAATTCAGTGTTTAGGAGACAGTTGTTAACTCACAGTAGAAGTCTTTTGGAATAGTCTTTTGGTATGTTAGAGCTGTTGAAAGTTCATTTATTTGTATTTGGTCACACTGGTGTTCTTTTTAACATACCTTTCCAGTACATTTCTGCTAGAAGGACAGAGTGCTGTCTGGGTTTTTCAAGAGTAGGTAATTCTTGGTCCAGAGACCTTTCTGTCACTGAGGTCTCTGAGAAGAAAGCACCTCAGTCAGGTGTTAAAATGTGGTTTGATACATGGCTTGCTCTGAAAGTCACTGTCTTCTAATGTGACTGAAGGTTTTGCTTATTTCATGGATTTATATTACTCTCCAAGCAATTGGGGAATGAGTGTTGTGTTAATATCACTAGGAGAAACTGGGCTCATAGTTTAATTCCCACTTTAGTGTAAATCTATTAAAGAAGGTTCTTCAAAGGAGCAGCATGTATTGAAATCTTAGGGGATTTTGGCATCTAATTTCTTCTTTAAAATCTTACCCTCTGTGCCCCTGATGCCTTAGTTTTGTTTCACCTCCAAAGAGAGATACCACATGGATGCTTAAAATATAACTGGCTACAGTATGTATGAAGCCCTGAGAGACTGAAATAACAGCGGTACTGCTTGCCTCTGAAAAATGCTGCCAGAAAACTAGCTTTCACTAAGATATAAGTGGAAAAGAGCCAGAGAGGAAAATGTTGCTAAGTGGATATAATGCTATCTATACACATACACTAGATTTTGGCATGAACTTGGACAAGGAGCAAACAACTGAAGTCAAGGACCTGTATCAACAGAGGAAAGGTATTATTCTGTGACTAAAGGAGACAGTGGTTCAAAACTCCTCTACCCACCTCCCTATTGCCACAGCTTAATAGGATATTTGGAGTAGTTGAGAACATGTAAAGCAAAATACCAGCTTTGTTCAAGAGAGAGACAAACCTGAGAAATTATTTTGCTGGCTGTACAGCTATTTAAGCTACAAAGTGAAGATAGGATTAGGCTGTTCTTTCAAATGAGGCTGAAAGCTGTTCAGCAGCTGATGGTCTGATGAGGGTAGGGCTGAGGGATATGATCTCCCAGCAGAGGCATGTGATGTCAGGCTCTGCTTCCTTAGCAGCTAAGCCTTCTCTAGAGGGCTTAGACACTGCTTTCTGAATTTTGGAGCAAGACAAATCTCATTTGCTCTCTCAGTCAGGGCCCCAGAAATAGGTGTAACAAAATTTTATGTTTAGGTAAGCATGCCAAAAGTACTCAGTTTTCTAGGGTGATAGAAAAGGATTGCTGGTATTTCTTACCTATGTAAGTCTCAGGAAAGACAGGATATTGTTAAACATCAGAGGGAACCAGAACAGACAAAATGCCCTAACAGTTACTATTAATATGCTGCACGGAAGTGCCATATTGTACATGCGTTGGTTTGCCATTGAAACAGGATCTGGGAATAGCTGTGGGAAGTCATCCTGGAAAGCACAATTGAAAATCTCCACAATAGAGAAACTCCTCTCTTAGGGAAGAAAAGGAGATGGAGGGAAGGAAAAAAAAAGTCAGGGAACTCAAAAGATGAGTCTTTAACAGTTTGGGAAGAAGGAAAAAAATAAATAGTTCCTATGTGATGCTGTCATCTAATTCTCAATTTTTTTTTTGTTGTTGTTCGAGAATTGGTGGTAGTTATATGCTGTTTTCCAATAATATTAATGGGGTTATATAATTTAGAATGCATTCCTGAATTCTGTAGATATTATGGTTTCTAGGAATTGGGGTTGTATAAGCCTGTTCCATGCTGAGATTGACAATGCCATATTTAAATTATACTAGTTAAATGTGAAGAGTCTGAGAGAATTTCTGAAAACGGCTACCATTATTTTTTTTGAAGTTTATTAGGTTTATTTAATATTTGTAAATAGTTGATTATTTTCCTCCTGGTCTTCTGAGAGCACTTTTCAAGCTTGGACATCTCCTTTCTGTCCAGGGATGGCTTCTTGGAAATGACACTATATGAAATCAGATGAGCACCTGGCTACCTTTTTAACGTGTTTTGTTAAGATTTGCTTTTGTTCTGCCTGAAGTTGCTTATCTTAATATTCTCTACATTTAAAGAAAAATACACAGCCACAGTTTGCTTTTGTTGTTGAAAGATCACATGGTAGAACATGGATCTCTGTAAACAAGAAAAGACTAAATTCTTCCAGAAACACAAAATCTCCAGTTTGATAGTTGATCATCCCTAATATTGTGTGCATCTGGTATCTGAAGTCAAGAACAACTCCCATCTGGTTTTAGCAGACTGTGATTCTAATTACAGACTGATTCACTGACTGACAACTGACACTCAGATTTAATTTATTACATTTGTACTTACTGCAGTTCCATCAAGTCTGAAGCAATCATCAAAAATGAAAATAGGGTAACTGTTGCTATTGGGAACTAGAGGGGAAAATCAGAAAGAAGGAACATTTGGCTGGTTTTTGATGATTTCCATGGTATTTTCCAACTGAAATGTCTTTGAAAATGACATATACAGTAAATATATCAGGATGAACGCAGGATATTGGCACAAAACTGTTCTAGGTACTTCACAGAAGAAAACTGTGTTGCATGCCAACTCAGCTGTTTTTTTGGTACTTCAGTTTCTCTGCTATTTGGCCTTGCACTGTTGCTCCTTCATCCCACACTGTGCTCATTCCTGCCCTACAGCTGGAAGGAAGACTATGTTACTTCCTTCTACCATAAAAGCATCCCTCCTGTGCCCCACAGCACTTTGGAAAATGCTGGCTTTTTCTCTTATATTGAATTCGAGTAATGCTAAATCCAGATTGTTTAATCTTGATTTTTACCTATATACAAGGGCTATGTATAATGCACATGGAGAAAAACAGTAATATAATATCTGACAGTGTCTGAGTAGCTTTTTCATGTCTGTTCCATGATGACACTGTAACAAATTACATGGGATGGTCTAAGAGATTTTATTTTTTTTATTTTTTCTTATGATGAGTTTATACAAATGGTTGTGGTAATCACTGGGGCAACATTTTTAATAAAGTTCTCATCTAGCTACAGGAAAGATGTTGGAGGTATGATGCTGCAGTACAAATTCCCATGTGTAGTCCTGATAATAATAGATCTGGAAGGTTTTTCTGTTGGCCGGTGGATCTCGCCATCAGACGATTCTGTTCTCTGCTGAAACTATTGTATGTCTGGCTACATCTGCCTCTTGTTCTGGTGGAGCTCCCATGCTGTAGCATCTAGGTTCCTGATTCTGAAAACTCTCATCTCTCCCTTTTTACTTGTGGTTTAAGTAATTTCCAAGTCTCTTGGTCATTAGGTCTGGGTGAATTTTTGCAGTGTAGTCTACCAACAGGTATCCTAAGCTTGCCTTTTTCTGTGTGCGGTTTGGATGCTTTAAGCCAGAGCTGCAACCAGGCTTTTGATTACCAGTGTAGGTAGGAAGTGTGAAGTCACAAGTTGGATGCCTGAGGCTGCTTTTCACCAGACTATGGGGATATACCTGTTAAGTCCCTCTCTGTGTAGAACAGAGCTTTGGCCATGGTATGGGACCCTAAGTGTAGCCTGCTGGCCTAATGGAAGTGTCTGTTGTAGTTCACCAAGAATGGTTTTAACCATGGTTTCTCATAACAGGACAGCTGATCCTTAGATGACCAAGGAGAGAGTCTCTCCTGGGATATGAGTGTGTGTGTGTGTGGTTGTGGGGAAAGTGAGAGGCCGCTCAAGCCATTGGACTGTGCTGCCAGCCCTCATTCATCTGTTACTGCAGAAAATGTCCTAAGGGATGGTAAAGGAAATGTCATCTCATAAGCCCTGGAGAGAAAAGGCAAAGGGGATTGGAAATCTTGTCTCACGTAGCAGCACCTTGTGTGGGCTGGGTTGTGCTTGGATGGAGGAGCACTTCTGTGGAGGCTGCAATGCAGCACTGCTGAGCCATGCAGGTGCAGTGGTGGGGAGGGCAAAGAAGGGAATGCTGTCCATTTCCCAAATAGCTCTTTGAACCACTGCGAGGCTGCACATCAAACCTTTGGGCTCTTGATTCTAAAAGGTGATCTCTGAGTAGTGCTGGATACTGAACTGGAACAATGAGATAACAGAAAATGAAATGGATCATGGAAAATGTAACTGGAAAATACTGGTTAGATCATCTAATCCATCAGCCTTTCAAAGCAGGATTGTTCTCAAATGTATTTTCTGGTGCATTGTCCAGTTTTATTTTAAAGAAGCCCATTAAACTGTTTAAACTCCTGAGTATTGTACTTTAGTTTGGAGTGAACGTATGCTGCATGATCTCTGTGACACTGCTACATAATTTAGATTTCTTGCCATGCTATTAATAAATCTAGACAAAGACCAGATGCAAGCAAGCTGTAGCTGAACTCAAGAATCTGTGAGAGCTGGACTAACCTCTTTAACAGTATAACATATGGCTGTTACATTAACACAGCCTTTTTTTTTCTTGCCTTTTTTTTTTTTTACTAAAGCTAAGCAATTTATTGAAAGCGTGAGGAAAATAACAAAGAACTAAAGAAATAAAGCATGACCTCTGATAGGAAGTCTTCCTCTTTGACAGTTTCACCATTTAGTATAAATTGATGGAAATATACATTCAATCCACTGTTACAATTTTACAGTCTACACTTCCATTTCTCCTGATATCTCCTTTTTCATTCTTTACATTTAAGTTATAGGAGAATTTTAGGAAAAGCATGTATTGACCTTAAGTGGGTATACATTTGAAGCGTTAACAAGAACAAGGTCTTTACAAATGGCTATCATCTGATAAAGAAAAAAATATGTCACAGTGTAATTTGAATTTTTTGAAAAAAGCTGTATGAGAAACTTCCGGTGGAGATCTGTAACCTTATGTGTTTCATACTGGAAAACTATCTAACTGTGGGTTTCTTACTGTAACTGGTAGTGTGTTATAATGATAGCAAGTCAAGCAACGGACTTTTTTTTTTTCTTTCATGGCAATACAGAAGAACACAATTAATGACTGTTTCATTTGCATGAATGAACAAATGTAAAGCAAATGTGTGTGAAATATTAACCCTTTTTGAGAGACTGCATAATGTTTCTTTATCTTAAGAACAACCAACTACCAGCAGTCTCTGATGCTTCTTAATTAATTATTAATTATACTTCTCTTCCACAAAAGTGCTTGTGACAAATCTCTGGAGAGAAGTCAGGATTAGACCAAAGAAGAATATTTTCCTATTTTTTCAGACTCTTCTGATAGAGAGTATTTGTTTTCAGTACACATAGTGGTCCATGGTCCATAGCTGGCCCTGTTTCCCTGGCTTCACCCCAGCTCTGCCAATGCAAAGCAGTCAGAAGCCACCTTAAGCAAGTAATTAAAGATTTCTCTGTTGTGAGTGTGGAGAATCCCCATGGAGAATAGCAAGGTGTGGGTAATGCCAAAAGCTTGTGATGGGTCCAGGTGTAGTTGAATCTGGGACAAAGCAAGGCAAGGCCATGGTACAGCAGCCTCAGACGGCTGGAGGGCAGCCAACCCAATGTGAAGCTTTCCTCAATTTGTGTTGGTCCAACAACTTAGAGAGGGGAAAAGGCAGGGCTGTGACAAGGGCTGAAAATGTTGCAAATGAGATTTTTTTTTTTGCCTCATCAAAGCTGTATCTTGACTCTGCTATATTTAGATTTAGCTCATCTCATGAACTTCAGACTATCTTTCTTCAAGAAAGAAAGGAAAGGTTTTACAGATTTAAAACAAACAACAAAACTAATCGTGGATGTTGGTTTCCTTTTGATAAAAACTTGGGACGGAATAATGTTTCCAGTTAATCAGCATAGTTTTATGTAGTTTTGATGCAGAACTGCATGTGTATAATTAATTTTGACTAAATTATATTGACTTCTTGAATTTCTTCTGAAAATAGTTTGTTGAAAGACTTCTGAAATCCTTGTTAGCACTATTGTGGGATATTTATATAGCTCTTATTCAGAGTTTGAAAAATTTAACAACCCATTTTCTGGTTGGTTTAATAAATAGCAATTCCCATGATATCATTTGTATTCAAACATACAGTCCTAGTCAGTGCTTTCATAGTCTGTGATGCCCAAATCCGAGGTTTTGTGATATGAAAAGAATACATTAATAATGGATTTGAGACCTTAACATAACATTGACATATTTTCATGGTAAAAAAATTACTGAAATAAAGTGTTTAAGGTATTTTCATTTCCAGTAGATATTTCCAAAGGAAAATAGAATGACATTATGTCTTTCATCTTGTTTTCCATTCTACATGATTTTAATATTTTTTTATATATAGTACATACAGCAGTATGTACAATAAACCATTATTTATCTCAAGTATTTATGAAATCAAAGGTAACATGATGAGTTAACTTTGCTAGTTGGCAGATAAATTATCAAATTATATGTAGATAATATATGAGGAATTTTTGAAGGTAAATTGTACCATTTTAGCATTGAACATGAGAAGGAAAGCAAGCTACAAAATAAATTGATTTGTTGAAATAGGGTTATCTAGAAGGGAGAGTTCCAATATGTGAAAGTCTGACTTTTCCCCTTCCTCTTCAGTCCCTAGCAATCAGGGGACTGTCATGAGAAGAGCAACTTTGCCATGTGTCATTTGTTCAGATCATTGTCCAACAAAACCGATCCCATTTTTATTATGTTACATGATTGCTAAAATCCATAGCTTCCTTTCCTTTGTTTTGGCTGGAAGATTTCTACTTAACTTGGTTGTCTCCCATCTTAAGCTACACAAACACTATTAGTCTGACTCCCTAAACACAGTTCCTGCTCTTTTCCCACTGGGATTAAAACAACTTTTCCATTTCTTTCTCTTCCTTTCCTAAGTAATTTCAAATTCCTTGCATCCTCTAAGACTGTAACTATTTCTTTAGCCACAGCCGTGGCCAAAAGTAATTTAGGCTTCTGTTTTCCTTTTATTCTGCCTTGTGTGGGGTTTTTTTGTTTGTTTGTTTTTGTTTTGTTATTTTTCCTCCGCCCTGCCCTAGACACACATTTTGTCAATCTTCCTAATCTACTAATGTCAGTAAAGAAGATAGATGAGTGGGTTTTTTTTTATTTGGTTGTTGGTTTGTTTGGTGTTTTTTTTATTTTTTTCCTGAAACATGGTATTAGGGCATTTCATGTGGCCTTGGTCTTCATCTCTTACTCAAATGACTGTTCCCCTAGTGAAAAGTCCCCTGACAGCTACAGCAAAATCTCCCTCCCACTTCTTATGTGCACATCCTACTCCATGAATTTATTTCTTTCCCTGAATACTCTCTGTGAAGTGAAACAGTTTCAGTATAGAAGGAGATTATATTCCAATTTAGCCCATGCCTGATTGTTGGGGCTATCTCCTGAAGGGTGGGGATATGGGTTTGGTTGGCATAGCAAGGTGACTAATGAATGCTTCAGTGACTCTTCTGTTATATAAAGTATGGTGCTATTAACATGTGTGTTATGTAAAGAAACAGCTTGCTTTCCCCCTCGTCCAGAAAAAAATCCAAACAAATAAAGGACCGTAAGCCGTGCATTGCTTTGTAAGAAAAAGTCTTAAGACAGAGTTCAAAGTTGTGAATCTTGAGCACTAAAAGGCATCCTGCTAATTCAGGTTGAGGTATTAGCAGGCTGAGGAAGCATCAACGTGCTGTCTCCTTTGGTGGACAGATGATAACAGCTTAGAAGCTGTGATGCTGAGCACTGTACCACTTACAACCCTTTGTAGCTTGAGGTAGACTTTTATTTACATGAATTTATAGATATTTATGGTTATATGGTTATATTCTGGTTTTGTTCATTTAGGCTGCAGTTGGGTAAAGATCTTACATGCATACTTTAGCTATCTCTGAGTGCTTTACAAAAATTTAAATAAGAGCATCTGTGGAGCAAGGACTTGTCTCAGCTTCCTGCAAAATGTGCTTGATAAATTGTTTCATGTGACCTATTTTAAGAAGTTGTGAAACAATCAAATTGTTTTCTCAGAGCCATCTCTCCAATTAATCTTGTCTATGGTGTTTAAAAGAAATGTATATATTCATTTGCGCTTCCTATGCATTGTTTAATGAGTAAATATATTGTCTAAGTAGAATGTACAAGGTACAGAACTGCAATGACAATATTTAGCATGTCAGCAATTAAAATGTAATAGGAGAAGACTACTGAACTTAGTTACTCTGGTGTTTAAGAAAATCCAGGGTTGGAATTGGTTGGTAGTGTGTAGTATGCTTACCCCATAGCAGGAAAAGAGATAACAGGCTCAGTTACAGTAAGATAAAGTATATTAATTAGAAGACTATTTGCTCAGCAGCGTAGTTTTGTGCTGCTGTTTGACAAGCCGCTCAACATAGCTTCTCCATAAGGAGGAACTACAGACAAGAGAAAAACCAACAGTATCTGCATGTTGTGATCTGGCTTGCTAATTGGTAGGTAACTACCTGCTGGAACATTTGCCCAGTATGTCACCTGCTAGGTAATTTAGAGGCACACATCTGATGCTTCGGAAAATGATTTTTGCCCTGTTAGCTGGATTAAAAAAAGAGGATGGAGTGAGTTTCACTGCTCTCTGTAGAGCACAGCACTGAAACACCTGGGAATCCAACATGTAATCAAAGCTATTCTGTGAGAACATAAAGTCAGTTTTTCTTAGCTGCAAGTGCAGAAAGTTAGGCACATTAAATGGTATTTTTCAAGTCTTTTCCATTCTCTCCTGATGTCATCTTTAAATCTGGTAATTCATCCTTAACCAGTGAGGCAACATTATTCACAGAAGGAATTTATTTGGATAAGGCTTTCTCATGGCATTTCCTTCATGACAATGTTTCCCAGTGCTGAGCGTGCTGTTCACGCTCCTGGAGCCTGTGGACAGCTGATGGCTGGGATGCGCCGGCCAGCGTGCAACCATGGGGACGAGGGCTGCTCCAGCAGCACCTGGCTCCTGGAAATGCCTGCCTTGCTGGTGGTACCTGTTAGTTAATGGAAGCCCAACTGGATGAGCATATCTAAGCTCCACAGAAAGCAGAGAGCAATGTTGTCATGTTCTGTGTCGTAGTGACCTGTGCAAAGTATAAATGAGAAGTAAATTAACACCTTGATGCTTATGTAACTTGTGGATGTACTACATTTCATTGTGTGAGGCTTTGATAGTTGTAGCACTTTCTTTCACTTACGAGAATTTAACAAATCAGGATTTAATTCAGACCTGCTAATGTGGCTTCCCTATGCTAAATACAAAAATTTATTACAAGCACATTTTGTTAGATTTAATAATGGAATACAAGGTGCAAGTAAGCACATTAGTTACATTTCTTTGTTACATGATATTTAAACAACATAGAAGTAATATAACTTGATATATATATTTTAAGACTTAATTACAGAATTGTTTGTATACGCCAATTACCAAAGTATAGTTACAGGAGTTTAACGTAATGTCTGGAACTTGCTGATATCTGTCATCTAGCTAAGTTTCAATGTTAATCACATAGTTTAAAATTAAGTTTCTCTGAAATACATAAAATCTGCTAGCTGGTGGTATCCAAATTGAAACTCTTCTATGATGTAGTTGGACTTAACTCTGCTTTCCTGTCATTCTACTTTATGAACATCGTCTAAGAAACATTTTTGATGCCATATTATTTACTTTTATCTTTCAGACTGAAGTCTACTGAGCATCTTTCTGGTCGCTAGACTTGCTTTATATTGCCCATATGCTTACTTTGGTCTAAACTCTCAATCTTCTAGTGCACACCTAAAACAAGGGAAGAGCTATTATTCTTTGTAAGTGTGTATAGCAGTAGAGATATATGACTGTTGCCTGCATTCATATACTGCTTAGGAAATGCTGTCAATTACTGGAATTTATCTTTTTCATAAGGAGATTTTCCCTCTCTCCCTCACCATTCTTCTCTCCACCAGCACCCTGTTCTTTTTAATCCTGCATTTTGTAACACAGGATTTAATTTCCCTTTTTTTCATCACCTTATCCATCACTTTGATCTTCCAGATCTGCAAACTGTCTCTTCTGCTCTGGTGATGTAACTCTTAGTACCTTGCCAAGCAGTTGTCTTAAACTGGACTGCTGAAGTGATGACAAAATTTTTGAAGTAGCTGTGGCATGTATCCAGGGACTCTGCAGTCTGTCCCAAGATGTTGTACTTCAGTTTGGACTGGCTACCTGACATCTCATGATACATCACAATGCATCAAGAAGGAATTTAGAAAAGGCATCTTGGACCTCTTGGGTGATGAGGGAGCAACTGAGTAACAGTTCTGTGGTAGCAGTAACATCTTCTTTGTCAGGATACGCAAAAAAGTGTGGGTGGCTTATATAAGTGGCAGTGAGGTTTTAAGTTTGTTTTTCATCTAGATACTATAGTTTTATGGATTGCTGTTAGCACATTTTGAATGCATAACAGCTTTTCGTTTTATGAACTAGTAGGATGTAAGGACAGCAGGCATATATTAGTGTTAAATTGTAGATTCTGTTTTTCTTTTTATGTTATGCACGTCCAGTTAGAAAAACACATTTTTATTTAATTTCCTGTAAAATTTCCTAATTAAAAAAAAGACCTTTTTGAGAACCTACGAGTGCCTAGATTGCTTGCTCAGCCAGAATTTTCCAAACATGCCTAGTGCTTAAGTATTCTAATACTTGCATAGTTTATGCACATCATTACATTAGAACATACATTAGAAAATTTAAGGATCTTTTCTCATCTTGGCTGTATGGATGGCAGATGAGATTTTCTGTGTGTTTTCACTAGTGTACCCAGCTTTCAATATGATTGCTGTTCAATATGTATTTAAACTTGCTATAAATAAAACACTCAATCCCTCTGCTGTATTTTTGCTACAAGATGGGTAATACCATGAGAAGGGGATTCTGTGTATTCATTTTTCCCTTAGCCTCTGTCATGCTGTAAAACAAAGATACTTCCAACCAGAACACTCAGGCACAGTGTCAGTAAAACATGTAATATACATTGTTTCTTTTCATTCTTTCTGGACACTTTTAGAAAGAGTTATGGTACTTAAGTTTGAAAACAGTTTTATGTGTTCTGTTTGCTGCTCTTGCTGTAGGTACCATGATGGGTTTCATTAGTACAGGCAAATTGTCTGTCTGTCTTGGATCCAAAGTTATGTTGATGAACTGTTCTAGGATGGAATTTTGCTTGCTGAACAATCTGGTGCCATAGGCAGTTGCTTGCACTAAAAGACAATGCTATTGTTCAGCGTCCTTGCCTGATTCTCATATGTGTCTATAGATGCCACTTACACTTTCAAGTAACAGGAAAGCAATTGAGCATAGAGTGAATTAGCTTTGATGAAATTTGGTCAGTGGTGAGAGGCTGTAGTCCCCTGCAGCACTGCAGAGCAGTTCAGTGTGTGTGTACATGGCCTGCTGTGCAGTGTTCTTCATCTGAGCTGTTGGTGAAGAGTCTGTGCTTGCTTGGAATAGGTCACAGTCATCCAAATGTTGGTAATTTCAGTTGATTTCATTCTAGTCTGCAACGAGTAACCTTATGAAGGAATTAAAAATGTTGAACTATCACAGAAGGTGATCAAGACTAAATTGAGCTTTTCAAGATATTGCAGCCATCTACTTTCTTTCTTATATAGTTCAAAGTGCTGATCATGCTGCTTGAAGTAGAACAAAGATAATTTGTAATGGGTGTTCAATGAATTTCATTGTACTTTGTGCATTTTGTACAAAAACCAAAGTATCTTGCATACTGTAAAGTTTTGAAAATAGCTGTGAAATTCCTTCAGCAAACAATTTTTCATTTGGCCATCTCTGTAATTGTGTATATAAACTTCTCTATAGTAGGAGAATGTTTTCCTTTTTTTTTTTTTTAATATATAGCATGCCATGGCTTTGACAGACTATTAAGGGCCACTACTGTGTTCACCACTGTATCACCTAGCTCTTCAGGGCAGATCTAAGTAAGAAAGTTCTTAAAATACCAGTGATTTTTTTCAGTGTGAAGATTGCCAGTACTGTAATAGCCCTGGATTTGAGCTATAGCAGTAGGGAGCATTGGAAAATGGTTCTTTGTTCACTACAGTCACAGAACTGTTTTTATTTCTTGATTGGATAAGCTGCACTGCAAAATGGAGCAGTGTTCATTGCAATTACATAGGCAATTTGATAGTTAAAGCTATTTATAATTAAATTTTCTTTTAGTGAATTTACAATAGCAACAAATTAATATGACTTATTATATGTGGAAAATAAATATGAAAACATGACCAATTCTAATGAAAGCCTGTTTTACACTCAAAAAACTATTTTCCATTTATACTTTGTCCAGTGTTCACTCACATTATTTATGTGATTCTTTTGTAATTTAGATTTCATAATGGGAATTAAAGGCCAGTTGTAAATTCATTAGAATGAGCTTTGTATGGCTACCAGAAGTTGCTGGATTTATGTTAGAGCTCATACTGGGAAGAAGGTATAGTGGGCTTGTAATTTCCTTTGATCAAGCTTTGGCAGACCTTTGATGGTAGTTTAAAAAATGTAGAATTATGAATTCTGCAGTCATCTAAGCCTGCATCTATGTTCCTGTTTTTAAGCACATGACTACCTCAAGCAGTTGGCTTTGCTTGGTCTGCATCTGAGAATGTAAAATAATGGGAGAACTAGTTAGTAGAAGATATTTGAAATCTGTGATTACTTATGCTTAGATCTGTAATGCGTTCATATATATGAGAGCAAATTAGTACATGTTAGTAGATTTGAATTTTTAATGAGCTTTTCAAACAGTTAACGTTGCACGAGAACTGAGGATTAAATAAGGACAGGCAAGTAAACGGAAGGCTGGGAAACCAGAACATGATTTTCAGTTTCTCATTTGCACTTGCACCACATGAGTTACAAGACTTAGTTCTGGAAGAGTTTTCCCCTGGAGAATGAAGGTATGTAATAGGCAGGAGAGCAGTCTTTCCTTGGAAAGATGTGATGAAAGATACGGAGCATTTCAAGGAAAAAAAATACATAGGGTGGGGGAAATGTTACCTTTTTTTCTTAAGTTATTGAAAACATTAGACTTTTTCTTTTTGTAAATGTTGTCAGCAATTGGAATTTTTATACATTGTGCTAATTCTACCTTTATATAAAAGTCATAAATCTTCTAAATTAATATGTCAGGCAGTTACCAGAACTCTTCAGTCTGTTTCTTTTTATGGAATGATCTGACACATTTTGCAAACAGCAGAGCTAGGTGCTCTGCATGAGCTGGGTTTTTAGCAATCAGCTCACAGGTTATGGACTCTGGCACTTCCAATCAAGCCAGAAAATGTGGCTTAACTTAAAGGCAATAATACTGGAAAATAGATACGAATTACTGACCTTTTGACATTTATATTAAAGTTTAGCATAGTGGTACTGTGGCCTATGAATGTTTTTATTGATATTTCCATTAGTTCCCTAATAATCTTGACATTTCCAGTTATGTTTTCTGGAGCACAGATTTCTCTTTTTTTCCTCTCCCTCTTTTTCAAGCATGCAGATACATGTACTAGCTAATTAGCAGAATTAATTTTTTTTGCTTTTATTGCTTATGAAATTTGAGGGATATGATTCTGAACTCCTAGCTTTTTCTTTCTATCTTTCTATCTTTCTATCTTTCTATCTTTCTATCTTTCTATCTTTCTATCTTTCTATCTTTCTATCTTTCTATCTTTCTATCTTTCTATCTTTCTATCTTTCTATCTTTCTATCTTTCTATCTTTCTATCTTTCTATCTTATAAAAATATATATGCAACTGTTTACAAACACAAGTAACAACTCATTTGTTTATTCTGTGAAGAATAACAACTAAAATCTGTAATGGAGGGGAAAACAATTTTGCAACAAGTACTGAAAAGGCAATTTGCAATGCTGTAAGGCAGTAAAAGAAAGGACCAGTCAGGGTCTGTCCTAAAAGCAGCAGCATTTATGGGCAGTTCAGAATAACCAATATACATTACAGAATAGATTTTTATAAATATGTTTTCATTATAGTGAATAGCTTGGATATTTTTAATGCAGACTTTTGCGTATTATGTATTTCTGATAACTTTTGCTGACATCCAGCAAGTTTTGAAGTCCTGGAATTCTCTTCAGGTTTTCTAGTGCAGAGACCAAAAAAAAAATTGCTAAATGCTTCTAGTGCTGCAGCCCTAAAGCAACATTCTGCAACCAGATGATACATATAAACTTGCTTCCCATGAGAGTGCAGTCTAGTGCTGAGGGAAAGAAGAAAGTTATGTTTTTAATATCAGATGTTTTTATCCCAAACATCTGTTTTGAAATTTTCTTAATTCAGAAGATGTCATGTTAAAGAAAGGGCAAAGTACTTTAAAATCATTAGGAATGAATAAGGCAATTTGGAGGAATGAAAAACCACTTGTTTTTTTTTAACATGTGGAATGTTCTTGTGATAGTGCTGGAAGAGTCATTGCTGCTGGTACCTGTGGTACCTGCAGGAACAGTGGTGGTGTCTCTAACCCCAGCAGCTGAGATGTCACAGTAACACGTTACCACCTCTGTGGCAACTGAACAACCTGAGCCCATTTCACAGATGTCTTTTTTCTTGCCTGCCAGGAAGCCAACATGGGCCTCAGCTGCTGAAAGGAAAGGAATAAGAGTTTTTCTATTACACCAACAAATGCTTCTGAGTTGTGCCCTAAGAGTTACATCTATGTGTGTCATAGATGTCATTCTGCAATTTTAGGAAGGTTATCTTCACTGTAATAAAATCAACAAATAAGAACATGGTGTAGGTGATGTCTGTCCTTAATTAAATTGCTTCACACAAGTAGTGCTTTGATCTGTGATAATAAGTGAAGGGACTTAAGATTTAAGTTAGTACTGGTAATACCTACATTTGCAATTTTGCTGAGGATTTGGCCAGATCAGTAGCACAGAGCTTTATGGCAGAAAGCTTTTTTGACCCTCCTGCTAAATGGTAGTGTTGCTATTAAACACCAGTGGATTTAATCTTTTCAGTGTAGAGCACTGAGCGAGCATAATTTGATGCCTCTGACAGTAGTGAAACACATCATCATTTAAAATCAAACAAGCATTTTTTATTTTCTTTTAATATTTTTCTTTTTTATTTTTAAAGGAAATTATTTTATTGCCGTATCCTTTCTGTTGTATACTGTGATGGACTACTTCAGCTTCTGTCGGTTCAATTGACAGATTTTCTGCCAACATAAAAGAAAGTGGCTCTATTCACTGGAATTTTCCAAGTTTGTACAAGGAAAGAGTTTATTTCTACTTGACCACAGAGGTTATATCTCAAACAGCCTTCTTTTTTTGTTGTTGTTGTTTTTCTCTGTATTGGCTCTTTGAGAAAAGTTGTATGCATCAGTAATGTCTTGGAAAAATTCACACATGTTTTCCACCCGCCAAGGGGTAAATCTTAATCAGTTGGATACCTCCTTGTTGCTCTTGTACTTTACACTTATGAGAACTGTGGAATTCCAAATAGATACTTTATTTTAGGATTGATCTTCTTACTGAGCTTGCTTGTCCACTAACTTATTTCTTTGGGGAAAGTATTTAAAATAATTGCTTTCCTTACAAAGACAATGTGGAATACAAGGTAGGCCTTCTCCTTTGGCAGCCTGCAATTGCAAATAAATACTATCTCTGTTTTTCTTGATAGTGTCTTAACTATACTTCTTCTGAGGTTTTATGCTTCCCTCTTGTTCTCTAAACTTTTTTGGGTTTAGCCATCTTTCCTAGGAATTTATGTTGATGAGGTTATGCTGAGCCTGCTTGTTCTCTTTTCTCTCCATGCTGTTTCTGCTGCCTCGATACAGACCCTTGATGGACTGCTAAGGCACATGCATACAAGTCCACAGGTCTGTTCTTTGCAGGACAGTTTTGTCAGTCATCTTTGTATTTTTTTTGCTTGATCCTAGAGATCTCTAGGTGTCTTCCTTGTCAGTATATCCTTATTATTTTTATACATTTGTCTTTCCAGCTCTGCACCAAGATCGTGGTCTCTGAATAAAAGCACAGTGATGGTTTGTGCTAGATGATGGAGTAGCACAGAGGTACTCAAACTGTGTTCTCCGGAAGGCTGCTTGTATGTTGCTGGCTCTCTCTGTTTGCAGCTGCTAAGTTGCAGTAGAGACTGCTAAGGATAGACTAAACATTTTCCCACTTACTTTCTGAGTTACCAATAGCTATTACTGCCACTTGTCACAGGGAATATAAGTGTGCGCAAGTGTGTGTGCCTGAGGGGGGAGCTGTGGTGAAACAAGGTCTCTAAGAGAAGATCTTCCC